>NW_027311345.1:0-29984 GCF_047496795.1 Chiloscyllium punctatum | reverse complement strand
CCTTTTTTATTCTCTTTTCTCCTCTTTCTCCTCTTTCTGCTCATTTCTCATGTTTCCACTGTTTTCTCCTCTTTTCTCCTCTTTTCTACTGTTTTCTACTGTTTTGTACTCTTTTCTACTGTTTTCTACTGTTTTGTACTCTTTTCTCCTTTTTATCTACGTTTCTCCTCTTTTTCCTCTTTTCTTCTGTTTTCTCCTCTTTTCTCCTGTGTTCTCCTCTTTTCTCCTGTTTTATCCTCTTTTCTACTGTTTTATCCTCTTTCTCCTCTTTCTCTTCATTTCACCTGTTTTCTCCTCTTTTCACTGTGTTCTCCTCTTTTCTCCTCTTTTCTCGTGTTTTCTAATCTTTTCTCCTTTTTTATTCTCTTTTCTCCTCTTTCTCCTCATTTCTCATGTTTTCCACTGTTTTCTCCTGTTTTCTCCTCGTATCTACTGTTTTCTACTGTTTTGTACTCTTTTCTACTGTTTTCTACTGTTTTGTACTCTTTTCTCCTTTTTTATCTACTTTTCTCCTGTTTTCTAATCTTTTCTCCTTTTTTATTCTCTTTTCTCCTCTTTCTCCTCTTTCTCCTCCTTTCTCATGTTTTCCACTGTTTTCTCCTGTTTTCTCCTCTTTTCTACTGTTTTCTCCTGTTTTGTACTCTTTCCTCCTTTTTTATCCACTTTTCTCCTCTTTTTCCTCTTTTCTCCTGTTTACAACTGTGTTCTCCTCTTTTCTCCTCTTTTCTAAACTTTTCTCCTTTTTGATTCTCTTTTCTCCTCTTTCTCCTCTTTCTCCTGTTTTCTCCACTTTTCTACTGTTTTCTCCTGTTTTCTAATCTTTTCTCCTTTTTTTTCTCTTTTCTCCTCTTTCTCCTCATTTCTGCTGTTTTCTCCTCTTTTCTCCTCTTTTCAACTGTGTTCTCCTCTTTTCTAAACATTTCTCATTTTTGATTCTCTTTTCTCCTCTTTCTCCTCTTTCTCCTGTGTTCTCCACTTTTCTACTGTTTTCTCCTGTTTTCTAATCTTTTCTCCTTTTTTATTGTCTTTTCTCCTCTTTCTCCTCTTTCTCCTCATTTCTCATGTTTTCCACTGTTTTCTCCTGTTTTCTCCTCTTTTCTACAGTTTTGTACTCTTTTCCACTGTTTTCTACTGTTTTGTACTCTTTTCTCCTTTTTTATTCTCTTTTCTCCTCTTTCTCCTCATTTCTGCTGTTTTCTCCTCTTTTCTCCTCTTTTCAACTGTGTTCTCCTCTTTTCTAAACTTTTCTCCTTTTTGATTCTCTTTTCACCTCTTTCTCCTCTTTCTCCTGTTTTCTCCACTTTTCTACTGTTTTCTCCTGTTTTCTAATCTTTTCTCCTTTTTTATTCTCTTTTCTCCTCTTTCTCCTCTTTCTGCTCATTTCTCATGTTTTCCACTGTTTTCTCCTGTTTTCTCCTCTTTTCTACTGTTTTCTACTGTTTTGTACTCTTTTCTACTGTTTTCTACTGTTTTGTACTCTTTTCTCCTTTTTATCTACGTTTCTCCTCTTTTCCTCTTTTCTTCTGTTTTCTCCTATTTTCTCCTGTGTTCTCCTATTTTCTCCTGTTTTATCCTCTTTTCTACTGTTTTATCCTCTTTCTCCTCTTTCTCTTCATTTCACCTGTTTTCTCCTCTTTTCACCTGTTTTCTCCTCTTTTCTTCTCTTTTCTTCTCTTTTCTCCTGTTTTTTTCCTCTTTTCTCTTGTGTTCTCCTCTTTTCTCCTCTTTTCTCCTGTTTTCTAATCTTTTCTCCTTTTTTATTCTCTTTTCTCCTCTTTCTCCTCTTTCTCCTCATTTCTCATGTTTTCCACTGTTTTCTCCTCTTTTTCCTCTTTTCTCCTGTTTTCAACTGTGTTCTCCTCTTTTCTCCTCTTTTCTAAACTTTTCTCCTTTTTGATTCTCTTTTCTCCTCTTTCTCCTGTTTCTCCTGTTTTCTCCACATTTCTACTGTTTTCTCCTGTTTTCTAATCTTTTCTCCTTTTTTATTCTCTTTTCTCCTCTTTCTCCTCTTTCTCCTCATTTCTCATGTTTTCCACTGTTTTCTCCTCTTTTTCCTCTTTTCTTCTGTTTTCTCCTGTGTTCTCCTCTTTTCTCCTGTTTTCAACTGTGTTCTCCTCTTTTCGCCTTTTTTCTAAACTTTTCTCCTTTTTGATTCTCTTTTCTCCTCTTTCTCCTCTTTCTCCTGTTTTCTCCACATTTCTACTGTTTTCTCCTGTTTTCTAATCTTTTCTCCTTTTTTATTCTCTTTTCTCCTCTTTCTCCTCTTTCTGCTCATTTCTCATGTTTTCCATTGTTTTCTCCTGTTTTCTCCTCTTTTCTACTGTTTTCTACTGTTTTGTACTCTTTTCTCCTGTTTTCTGCCGTTTTGTACTCTTTTCTCCTTTTTTATCTACGTTTCTCCTCTTTTTCCTCTTTTCTTCTGTTTTCTACTCTTTTCTCCTGTGTTCTCCTGTGTTCTCCTCTTTTCTCCTGTTTTATCCTCTTTTCTACTGTTTTATCCTCTTTCCCCTCTTTCTCTTCATTTCACCTGTTTTCTCCTCTTTTCATCTGTTTTCTCCTCTTTTCTTCTCTTTTCTCCTCTTTTCTCCTTTTTTTCCCTCTTTTCTCCTGTGTTCTCCTCTTATCTCCTGTTTTCTACTGTTTTCTCCTCTTTTCTCCTGTTTTCTCCTCTTTTCGCCAGTGTTCTCATCTTTTCTCCTGTTTTCTAATCTTTTCTCCTTTTTTATTCTCTTTTCTCGTCTTTCTCCTCTTTCTCCTCCTTTCTCATGTTTTCCACTGTTTTCTCCTGTTTTCTCCTCTTTTCTACTGTTTTCTCCTGTTTTGTACTCTTTTCTCCCTTTTTTATCCACTTTTCTCCTCTTTTTCCTCTTTTCTCCTGTTTTCAACTGTGTTCTCCTCTTTTCTCCTCTTTTCTAAACTTTTCTCCTTTTTGATTCTCTTTTCTCCTCTTTCTCCTCTTTCTCCTCTTTTCTCCACTTTTCTACTGTTTTCTCCTGTTTTCTAATCTTTTCTCCTTTTTTATTCTCTTTTCTCCTCTTTCTCCTCTTTCTGCTCATTTCTCATGTTTTCCACTGTTTTCTCCTGTTTTCTCCTCTTTTCTACTGTTTTCTACTGTTTTGTACTCTTTTCTACTGTTTTCTACTGTTTTGTACTCTTTTCTCCTTTTTATCTACGTTTCTCCTCTTTTTCCTCTTTTCTTCTGTTTTCTCCTCTTTTCTCCTGTGTTCTCCTCTTTTCTCCTGTTTTATCCTCTTTTCTACTGTTTTATCCTCTTTCTCCTCTTTCTCTTCATTTCACCTGTTTTCTCCTCTTTTCACCTGTTTTCTCCTCTTTTCTTCTCTTTTCTTCTCTTTTCTCCTGTTTTTTTCTCTTTCTCCTGTGTTCTCCTCTTTTCTCCTCTTTTCTCCTGTTTTCTAATCTTTTCTCCTTTTTTATTCTCTTTTCTCCTCTTTCTCCTCTTTCTCCTCATTTCTCATGTTTTCCACTGTTTTCTCCTGTTTTCTCCTCTTTTCTACTGTTTTCTACAGTTTTGTACTCTTTTCTACTGTTTTCTACTGTTTTGTACTCTTTTCTCCTTTTTTATCTACGTTTCTCCTCTTTTTCCTCTTTTCTTCTGTTTTCTCCTCTTTTCTCCTGTGTTCTCCTGTGTTCTCCTCTTTTCTCCTGTTTTATCCTCTTTTCTACTGTTTTATCCTCTTTCCGCTCTTTCTCTTCATTTCACCTGTTTTCTCCTCTTTTCACCTGTTTTCTCCTCTTTTCTTCTCTTTTCTCCTTTTTTTCCCTATTTTCTCCTGTGTTCTCCTCTTTTCTCCTCTTTTCTCCTGTTTTCAAATCTTTTCTCATTTTTTATTCTCTATTCTCCCCTTTCTCCTCTTTCTCTTCATTTCACCTGTTTTCTCCTCTTTTCACCTGTTTTCTCCTCTTTTCTTCTCTTTTCTCCTGTTTTATCCTCTTTTCTCCTGTTTTCTCCTCTTTTCGCCTGTGTTCTCCTCTTTTCTCCTGTTTTCTAATCTTTTCTCCTTTTTTATTCTCTTTTCTCGTCTTTCTCCTCTTTCTCCTCCTTTCTCATGTTTTCCACTGTTTTCTCCTGTTTTCTCCTCTTTTCTCCTGTTTTCTCCTGTTTTGTACTCTTTTCTCCTTTTTTATCCACTTTTCTCCTCTTTTTCCTCTTTTCTCCTGTTTACAACTGTGTTCTCCTCTTTTCTCCTCTTTTCTAAACTTTTCTCCTTTTTGATTCTCTTTTCTCCTCTTTCTCCTCTTTCTCCTGTTTTCTCCACTTTTCTACTGTTTTCTCCTGTTTTCTAATCTTTTCTCCTTTTTTATTCTCTTTTCTCCTCTTTCTCCTCATTTCTGCAGTTTTCTCCTCTTTTCTCCTCTTTTCAACTGTGTTCTCCTCTTTTCTAAACTTTTCTCCTTTTTGATTCTCTTTTCTCCTCTTTCTCCTCTTTCTCCTGTGTTCTCCACTTTTCTACTGTTTTCTCCTGTTTTCTAATCTTTTCTCCTTTTTTATTGTCTTTTCTCCTCTTTCTCCTCTTTCTCCTCATTTCTCATGTTTTCCACTGTTTTCTCCTGTTTTCTCCTCTTTTCTACTGTTTTCTACTGTTTTGTACTCTTTTCTACTGTTTTCTACTGTTTTGTACTCTTTTCTCCTTTTTATCTACGTTTCTCCTCATTTTCCTCTTTTCTTCTGTTTTCTCCTCTTTTCTCCTGTGTTCTCCTCTTTTCTCCTGTTTTATCCTCTTTTCTACTGTTTTATCCTCTTTCTCCTCTTTCTCTTCATTTCACCTGTTTTTCTCCTCTTTTCACCTGTTTTCTCCTCTTTTCTTCTCTTTTCTTCTCTTTTCTCCTGTTTTTTTCTCTTTTCTCCTGTGTTCTCCTCTTTTCTCCTCTTTTCTCCTGTTTTCTAATCTTTTCTCCTTTTTTATTCTCTTTTCTCCTCTTTCTCCTCTTTCTCCTCATTTCTCATGTTTTCCACTGTTTTCTCCTGTTTTCTCCTCTTTTCTACTGTTTTCTACAGTTTTGTACTCTTTTCTACTGTTTTCTACTGTTTTGTACTCTTTTCTCCTTTTTTATCTACGTTTTCTCCTCTTTTTCCTCTTTTCTTCTGTTTTTCTCCTCTTTTCTCCTGTGTTCTCCTGTGTTCTCCTCTTTTCTCCTGTTTTATCCTCTTTTCTACTGTTTTATCCTCTTTCCCCTCTTTCTCTTCATTTCACCTGTTTTCTCCTCTTTTCACCTGTTTTCTCCTCTTTTCTTCTCTTTTCTCCTTTTTTTCCCTATTTTCTCCTGTGTTCTCCTCTTTTCTCCTCTTTTCTCCTGTTTTCAAATCTTTTCTCATTTTTTATTCTCTATTCTCCCCTTTCTCCTCTTTCTCTTCATTTCACCTGTTTTCTCCTCTTTTCACCTGTTTTCTCCTCTTTTCTTCTCTTTTCTCCTGTTTTATCCTCTTTTCTCCTGTTTTCTCCTCTTTTCGCCTGTGTTCTCCTCTTTTCTCCTGTTTTCTAATCTTTTCTCCTTTTTTATTCTCTTTTCTCGTCTTTCTCCTCTTTCTCCTCCTTTCTCATGTTTTCCACTGTTTTCTCCTGTTTTCTCCTCTTTTCTCCTGTTTTCTCCTGTTTTGTACTCTTTTCTCCTTTTTTATCCACTTTTCTCCTCTTTTTCCTCTTTTCTCCTGTTTACAACTGTGTTCTCCTCTTTTCTCCTCTTTTCTAAACTTTTCTCCTTTTTGATTCTCTTTTCTCCTCTTTCTCCTCTTTCTCCTGTTTTCTCCACTTTTCTACTGTTTTCTCCTGTTTTCTAATCTTTTCTCCTTTTTTATTCTCTTTTCTCCTCTTTCTCCTCATTTCTGCAGTTTTCTCCTCTTTTCTCCTCTTTTCAACTGTGTTCTCCTCTTTTCTAAACTTTTCTCCTTTTTGATTCTCTTTTCTCCTCTTTCTCCTCTTTCTCCTGTGTTCTCCACTTTTCTACTGTTTTCTCCTGTTTTCTAATCTTTTCTCCTTTTTTATTGTCTTTTCTCCTCTTTCTCCTCTTTCTCCTCATTTCTCATGTTTTCCACTGTTTTCTCCTGTTTTCTCCTCTTTTCTACAGTTTTGTACTCTTTTCTACTGTTTTCTACTGTTTTGTACTCTTTTCTCCTTTTTTATTCTCTTTTCTCCTCTTTCTCCTCATTTCTGCTGTTTTCTCCTCTTTTCGCCTCTTTTCAACTGTGTTCTCCTCTTTTCTAAACTTTTCTCCTTTTTGATTCTCTTTTCTCCTCTTTCTCCTCTTTCTCCTGTTTTCTCCACTTTTCTACTGTTTTCTCCTGTTTTCTAATCTTTTCTCCTTTTTTATTCTCTTTTCTCCTCTTTCTCCTCTTTCTCCTGTGTTCTCCACTTTTCTACTGTTTTCTCCTGTTTTCTAATCTTTTCTCCTTTTTTATTGTCTTTTCTCCTCTTTCTCCTCTTTCTCCTCATTTCTCATGTTTTCCACTGTTTTCTCCTGTTTTCTCCTCTTTTCTACAGTTTTGTACTCTTTTCTACTGTTTTCTACTGTTTTGTACTCTTTTCTCCTTTTTTATTCTCTTTTCTCCTCTTTCTCCTCATTTCTGCTGTTTTCTCCTCTTTTCTCCTCTTTTCAACTGTGTTCTCCTCTTTTCTAAACTTTTCTCGTTTTTGATTCTCTTTTCTCCTCTTTCTCCTCTTTCTCCTGTTTTCTCCACTTTTCTACTGTTTTCTCCTGTTTTCTAATCTTTTCTCCTTTTTTATTCTCTTTTCTCCTCTTTCTCCTCTTTCTGCTCATTTCTCATGTTTTCCACTGTTTTCTCCTGTTTTCTCCTCTTTTCTACTGTTTTCTACTGTTTTGTACTCTTTTCTACTGTTTTCTACTGTTTTGTACTCTTTTCTCCTTTTTATCTACGTTTCTCCTCTTTTCCTCTTTTCTTCTGTTTTCTCCTATTTTCTCCTGTGTTCTCCTCTTTTCTCCTGTTTTATCCTCTTTTCTACTGTTTTATCCTCTTTCTCCTCTTTCTCTTCATTTCACCTGTTTTCTCCTCTTTTCACCTGTTTTCTCCTCTTTTCTTCTCTTTTCTTCTCTTTTCTCCTGTTTTTTTGCTCTTTTCTCCTGTGTTCTCCTCTTTTCTCCTCTTTTCTCCTGTTTTCTAATGTTTTCTCCTTTTTTATTCTCTTTTCTCCTCTTTCTCCTCTTTCTCCTCATTTCTCATGTTTTCCACTGTTTTCTCCTCTTTTTCCTCTTTTCTTCTGTTTTCTCCTGTGTTCTCCTCTTTTCTCCTGTTTTCAACTGTGTTCTCCTCTTTTCGCCTTTTTTCTAAACTTTTCTCCTTTTTGATTCTCTTTTCTCCTCTTTCTCCTCTTTCTCCTGTTTTCTCCACATTTCTACTGTTTTCTCCTGTTTTCTAATCTTTTCTCCTTTTTTATTCTCTTTTCTCCTCCTTCTCCTCTTTCTGCTCATTTCTCATGTTTTCCATTGTTTTCTCCTGTTTTCTCCTCTTTTCTACTGTTTTCTACTGTTTTGTACTCTTTTCTCCTGTTTTCTGCTGTTTTGTACTCTTTTCTCCTTTTTTATCTACGTTTCTCCTCTTTTTCCTCTTTTCTTCTGTTTTCTACTCTTTTCTCCTGTGTTCTCCTGTGTTCTCCTCTTTTCTCCTGTTTTATCCTCTTTTCTACTGTTTTATCCTCTTTCCCCTCTTTCTCTTCATTTCACCTGTTTTCTCCTCTTTTCACCTGTTTTCTCCTCTTTTCTTCTCTTTTCTCCTCTTTTCTCCTTTTTTTCCCTCTTTTCTCCTGTGTTCTCCTCTTTTCTCCTGTTTTCTACTGTTTTCTCCTCTTTTCTCCTGTTTTCTCCTCTTTTCGCCTGTGTTCTCATCTTTTCTCCTGTTTTCTAATCTTTTCTCCTTTTTTATTCTCTTTTCTCGTCTTTCTCCTCTTTCTCCTCCTTTCTCATGTTTTCCACTGTTTTCTCCTGTTTTCTCCTCTTTTCTACTGTTTTCTCCTGTTTTGTACTCTTTTCTCCTTTTTTATCCACTTTTCTCCTCTTTTTCCTCTTTTCTCCTGTTTTCAACTGTGTTCTCCTCTTTTCTCCTCTTTTCTAAACTTTTCTCCTTTTTGATTCTCTTTTCTCCTCTTTCTCCTCTTTCTCCTCTTTTCTCCACTTTTCCACTGTTTTCTCCTGTTTTCTAATCTTTTCTCCTTTTTTATTCTCTTTTCTCCTCTTTCTGCTCATTTCTCATGTTTTCCACTGTTTTCTCCTGTTTTCTCCTCTTTTCTACTGTTTTCTACTGTTTTGTACTCTTTTCTACTGTTTTCTACTGTTTTGTACTCTTTTCTCCTTTTTATCTACGTTTCTCCTCTTTTTCCTCTTTTCTTCTGTTTTCTCCTCTTTTCTCCTGTGTTCTCCTCTTTTCTCCTGTTTTATCCTCTTTTCTACTGTTTCATCCTCTTTCTCCTCTTTCTCTTCATTTCACCTGTTTTCTCCTCTTTTCACCTGTTTTCTCCTCTTTTCTTCTCTTTTCTTCTCTTTTCTCCTGTTTTTTTCTCTTTTCTCCTGTGTTCTCCTCTTTTCTCCTCTTTTCTCCTGTTTTCTAATCTTTTCTCCTTTTTTATTCTCTTTTCTCCTCTTTCTCCTCATTTCTCATGTTTTCCACTGTTTTCTCCTGTTTTCTCCTCTTTTCTACTGTTTTCTACAGTTTTGTACTCTTTTCTACTGTTTTCTACAGTTTTGTACTCTTTTCTCCTTTTTTATCTACGTTTCTCCTCTTTTTCCTCTTTTCTTCTGTTTTCTCCTCTTTTCTCCTGTGTTCTCATGTGTTCTCCTCTTTTCTCCTGTTTTATCCTCTTTTCTACTGTTTTATCCTCTTTCTCCTCTTTCTCTTCATTTCACCTGTTTTCTCCGCTTTTCACCTGTTTTCTCCTCTTTTCTTCTCTTTTCTTCTCTTTTCTCCTGATTTTTTCCTCTTTTCTCCTGTGTTCTCCTCTTTTCTCCTCTTTTCTCCTGTTTTCTAATCTTTTCTCCTTTTTTATTCTCTTTTCTCCTCTTTCTCCTCTTTCTCCTCATTTCTCATGTTTTCCACTGTTTTCTCCTGTTTTCTCCTCTTTTCTACTGTTTTCTACTGTTTTGTACTCTTTTCTACTGTTTTCTAATGTTTTGTACTCTTTTCTCCTTTTTTATCTACTTTTCTACCCTTTTTCCTCTTTTCTTCTGTTTTCTCCTGTTTTCTCCTCTTTTCTACTGTTTTCTACTGTTTTGTACTCTTTTCTACTGTTTTCTAATGTTTTGTACTCTTTTCTCATTTTTAATCTACTTTTCTCCTCTTTTTCCTCTTTTCTTCTGTTTTCTCCTGTGTTCTCCTCTTTTCTCCTGTTTTCAACTGTGTTCTCCTCTTTTCGCCTTTTTTCTAAACTTATCTCCTTTTTGATTCTCTTTTCTCCTCTTTCTCCTCTTTCTCCTGTTTTCTCAACTTTTCTTCTGTTTTCTCCTGTTTTCTCCTCTTTTCTACTGTTTTCTACTGTTTTGTACTCTTTTCTACTGTTTTCTAATGTTTTGTACTCTTTTCTCATTTTTAATCTACGTTTCTCCTCTTTTTCCTCTTTTCTTCTGTTTTCTCCTCTTTTCTCCTGTGTTCTCCTGTGTTCTCCTCTTTTCTCCTGTTTTATCCTCTTTTCTACTGTTTTATCCTCTTTCCCCTCTTTCTCTTCATTTCACCTGTTTTCTACTCTTTTCACCTGTTTTCTCCTCTTTTCTTCTCTTTTCTCCTGTTTTATCCTCTTTTCTACTGTTTTCTACTGTTTTGTACTGTTTTCTCCTTTTTTATCTACGTTTCTCCTCTTTTTTCCTCTTTTCTTCTCTTTTCTCCTCTTTTCTCCTTTTTTTCCCTCTTTTCTCCTGTGTTCTCCTGTGTTCTCCTCTTTTCTCCTGTTTTCAAATCTTTTCTCATTTTTTATTCTCTTTTCTCCCCTTTCTCCTCTTTCTCTTCATTTCACCTGTTTTCTCCTCTTTTCACCTGTTTTCTCCTCTTTTCTTCTCTTTTCTCCTGTTTTATCCTCTTTTCTACTGTTTTATCCTCTTTCTCCTCTTTCCTCCTCTCGTCTCCTGGGTTTCTCTACCTTTCTGTTCTTTTCTCCTCGTTTATCCTCTTTTCCACTCTTTTCTCCTGTTTTGTAATCTTTTCTCCTTTTTTATTCTGTTTTCTCCTCTTTCTCCTCATTTCTGCTTTTTCTCCTCTTTTCTCCTGTTTTCTCCTCGTTTCTACTCTTTTCAACTGTGTTCTCCTCTTTTCTCCTGTTTTATCCTCTTTTCTACTGTCTTATCCTCTTTCTCCTCTTTCTCTTTATTTCACCTGTTTTCTCCTCTTTTCACCTGTTTTCTCCTCTTTTCTTCTCTTTTCTCCTGTTTTATCTTCTTTTCTACTGTTTTCTCCTGTTTTCTAATCTTTTCTCCTTTTTTATTCTGTTTTCTCCTGTTTTTCCTCTTTTCTTCTGATTTCTCCTGTGTTCTCCTCTTTTCTCCTGTTTTCTACTGTTTTCTCCTCTTTTCTCCTGTGTTCTCCACTTTTCGCCTGTGTTCTCCTCTTTTCTCCTGTTTTCTAATCTTTTCTCCTTTTTTATTCTCTTTTCTCGTCTTTCTCTTCTTTCTCCTCCTTTCTCATGTTTTCCACTGTTTTCTCCTGTTTTCTCCTCTTTTCTACTGTTTTCTCCTGTTTTGTACTCTTTTCTCCTTTTTTATCTACTTTTCTCCTCTTTTTCCTCTTTTCTTCTGTTTTCTCCTGTGTTCTCCTCTTTTCTCCTGTTTTCAACTGTGTTCTCCTCTTTTCTCCTCTTTTCTAAACTTTTCTCCTTTTTGATTCTCTTTTCTCCTCTTTCTCCTGTTTTCTCCACTTTTCTACTGTTTTCTCCTGTTTTCTAATCTTTTCTCCTTTTTTATTCTCTTTTCTCCTCTTTCTCCTCTTTCTGCTCATTTCTCATGTTTTCCACTGTTTTCTCCTGTTTTCTCCTCTTTTCTACTGTTTTCTACTGTTTTGTACACTTTTCTACTGTTTTCTACAGTTTTGTACTGTTTTCTCCTTTTTTATCTACGTTTCTCCTCTTTTTCCTCTTTTCTTCTGTTTTCTCCTCTTTCCTCCTGTGTTCTCCTGTGTTCTCCTCTTTTCTCCTGTTTTATCCTCTTTTCTACTGTTTTATCCTCTTTCCCCTCTTTCTCTTCATTTCACCTGTTTTCTCCTCTTTTCACCTGTTTTCTCCTGTTTTCTTCTCTTTTCTCCTCTTTTCTCCTTTTTTCCCCCTCTTTTCTCCTGTGTTCTCCTCTTTTCTCCTCTTTTCTCCTGTTTTCAAATCTTTTCTCATTTTCTATTCTCTATTCTCCCCTTTCTCCTCTTTCTCTTCATTTCACATGTTTTCTCCTCTTTTCACCTGTTTTCTCCTCTTTTCTTCTCTTTTCTCCTGTTTTATCCTCTTTTCTCCTGTTTTCTCCTCTTTTCGCCTGTGTTCTCCTCTTTTCTCCTGTTTTCTAATCTTTTCTCCTTTTTTATTCTCTTTTCTCGTCTTTCTCCTCTTTCTCCTCCTTTCTCATGTTTTCCACTGTTTTCTCCTGTTTTCTCCTCTTTTCTCCTGTTTTCTCCTGTTTTGTACTCTTTTCTCCTTTTTTATCCACTTTTCTCCTCTTTCTCCTCATTTCTCATGTTTTCCACTGTTTTCTCCTGTTTTCTCCTCTTTTCTACTGTTTTCTACTGTTTTGTACTCTTTTCTACTGTTTTCTAATGTTTTGTACTCTTTTCTCATTTTTAATCTACGTTTCTCCTCTTTTTCCTCTTTTCTTCTGTTTTCTCCTCTTTTCTCCTGTGTTCTCCTGTGTTCTCCTCTTTTCTCCTGTTTTATCCTCTTTTCTACTGTTTTATCCTCTTTCCCCTCTTTCTCTTCATTTCACCTGTTTTCTACTCTTTTCACCTGTTTTCTCCTCTTTTCTTCTCTTTTCTCCTGTTTTATCCTCTTTTCTACTGTTTTCTACTGTTTTGTACTGTTTTCTCCTTTTTTATCTACGTTTCTCCTCTTTTTTCCTCTTTTCTTCTCTTTTCTCCTCTTTTCTCCTTTTTTTCCCTCTTTTCTCCTGTGTTCTCCTGTGTTCTCCTCTTTTCTCCTGTTTTCAAATCTTTTCTCATTTTTTATTCTCTTTTCTCCCCTTTCTCCTCTTTCTCTTCATTTCACCTGTTTTCTCCTCTTTTCACCTGTTTTCTCCTCTTTTCTTCTCTTTTCTCCTGTTTTATCCTCTTTTCTACTGTTTTATCCTCTTTCTCCTCTTTCCTCCTCTCGTCTCCTGGGTTTCTCTACCTTTCTGTTCTTTTCTCCTCGTTTATCCTCTTTTCCACTCTTTTCTCCTGTTTTGTAATCTTTTCTCCTTTTTTATTCTGTTTTCTCCTCTTTCTCCTCATTTCTGCTTTTTCTCCTCTTTTCTCCTGTTTTCTCCTCTTTTCTACTCTTTTCAACTGTGTTCTCCTCTTTTCTCCTGTTTTATCCTCTTTTCTACTGTCTTATCCTCTTTCTCCTCTTTCTCTTTATTTCACCTGTTTTCTCCTCTTTTCACCTGTTTTCTCCTCTTTTCTTCTCTTTTCTCCTGTTTTATCTTCTTTTCTACTGTTTTCTCCTGTTTTCTAATCTTTTCTCCTTTTTTATTCTGTTTTCTCCTGTTTTTCCTCTTTTCTTCTGATTTCTCCTGTGTTCTCCTCTTTTCTCCTGTTTTCTACTGTTTTCTCCTCTTTTCTCCTGTGTTCTCCACTTTTCGCCTGTGTTCTCCTCTTTTCTCCTGTTTTCTAATCTTTTCTCCTTTTTTATTCTCTTTTCTCGTCTTTCTCTTCTTTCTCCTCCTTTCTCATGTTTTCCACTGTTTTCTCCTGTTTTCTCCTCTTTTCTACTGTTTTCTCCTGTTTTGTACTCTTTTCTCCTTTTTTATCTACTTTTCTCCTCTTTTTCCTCTTTTCTTCTGTTTTCTCCTGTGTTCTCCTCTTTTCTCCTGTTTTCAACTGTGTTCTCCTCTTTTCTCCTCTTTTCTAAACTTTTCTCCTTTTTGATTCTCTTTTCTCCTCTTTCTCCTGTTTTCTCCACTTTTCTACTGTTTTCTCCTGTTTTCTAATCTTTTCTCCTTTTTTATTCTCTTTTCTCCTCTTTCTCCTCTTTCTGCTCATTTCTCATGTTTTCCACTGTTTTCTCCTGTTTTCTCCTCTTTTCTACTGTTTTCTACTGTTTTGTACACTTTTCTACTGTTTTCTACAGTTTTGTACTGTTTTCTCCTTTTTTATCTACGTTTCTCCTCTTTTTCCTCTTTTCTTCTGTTTTCTCCTCTTTCCTCCTGTGTTCTCCTGTGTTCTCCTCTTTTCTCCTGTTTTATCCTCTTTTCTACTGTTTTATCCTCTTTCCCCTCTTTCTCTTCATTTCACCTGTTTTCTCCTCTTTTCACCTGTTTTCTCCTGTTTTCTTCTCTTTTCTCCTCTTTTCTCCTTTTTTCCCCCTCTTTTCTCCTGTGTTCTCCTCTTTTCTCCTCTTTTCTCCTGTTTTCAAATCTTTTCTCATTTTCTATTCTCTATTCTCCCCTTTCTCCTCTTTCTCTTCATTTCACATGTTTTCTCCTCTTTTCACCTGTTTTCTCCTCTTTTCTTCTCTTTTCTCCTGTTTTATCCTCTTTTCTCCTGTTTTCTCCTCTTTTCGCCTGTGTTCTCCTCTTTTCTCCTGTTTTCTAATCTTTTCTCCTTTTTTATTCTCTTTTCTCGTCTTTCTCCTCTTTCTCCTCCTTTCTCATGTTTTCCACTGTTTTCTCCTGTTTTCTCCTCTTTTCTCCTGTTTTCTCCTGTTTTGTACTCTTTTCTCCTTTTTTATCCACTTTTCTCCTCTTTTTCCTCTTTTCTTCTGTTTACAACTGTGTTCTCCTCTTTTCTCCTCTTTTCTAAACTTTTCTCCTTTTTGATTCTCTTTTCTCCTCTTTCTCCTCTTTCTCCTGTTTTCTCCACTTTTCTACTGTTTTCTCCTGTTTTCTAATCTTTTCTCCTTTTTTATTCTCTTTTCTCCTCTTTCTCCTCATTTCTGCAGTTTTCTCCTCTTTTCTCCTCTTTTCAACTGTGTTCTCCTCTTTTCTAAACTTTTCTCCTTTTTGATTCTCTTTTCTCCTCTTTCTCCTCTTTCTCCTGTGTTCTCCACTTTTCTACTGTTTTCTCCTGTTTTCTAATCTTTTCTCCTTTTTTATTGTCTTTTCTCCTCTTTCTCCTCTTTCTCCTCATTTCTCATGTTTTCCACTGTTTTCTCCTGTTTTCTCCTCTTTTCTACAGTTTTGTACTCTTTTCTACTGTTTTCTACTGTTTTGTACTCTTTTCTCCTTTTTTATCTACTTTTCTCCTCTTTTTCCTCTTTTCTTCTGTTTTCTCCTGTGTTCTCCTCTTTTCTCCTGTTTTCAACTGTGTTCTCCTCTTTTCTCCTCTTTTCTAAACTTTTCTCCTTTTTGATTCTCTTTTCTCCTCTTTCTCCTCTTTCTCCTGTTTTCTCCACTTTTCTACTGTTTTCTCCTGTTTTCTAATCTTTTCTCCTTTTTTATTCTCTTTTCTCCTCTTTCTCCTCTTTCTCCTCATTTCTCACGTTTTCCACTGTTTTCTCCTGTTTTCTCCTCTTTTCTACTGTTATCTACTGTTTTGTACTGTTTTCTCCTTTTTTATCTACGTTTCTCCTCTTTTTCCTCTTTTCTTCTGTTTTCTCCTCTTTTCTCCTGTGTTCTCCTGTGTTCTCCTCTTTTCTCCTGTTTTATCCTCTTTTCTACTGTTTTTTCCTCTTTCCCCTCTTTCTCTTCATTTCACCTGTTTTCTCCTCTTTTCACCTGTTTTCTCCTCTTTTCTTCTCTTTTCTCCTCTTTTCTCCTTTTTTCCCTCTTTTCTCCTGTGTTCTCCTGTGTTCTCCTCTTTTCTCCTGTTTTCAAATCTTTTCTCATTTATTATTCTCTTTTCTCCCCTTTCTCCTCTTTCTCTTCATTTCACCTGTTTTCTCCTCTTTTCTACTCTTTTCAACTGTGTTCTCCTCTTTTCTCCTGTTTTATCCTCTTTTCTACTGTCTTATCCTCTTTCTCCTCTTTCTCTTTATTTCACCTGTTTTCTCCTCTTTTCACCTGTTTTCTCCTCTTTTCTTCTCTTTTCTCCTGTTTTATCGTCTTTTCTACTGTTTTCTCCTGTTTTCTAATCTTTTCTCCTTTTTTATTCTGTTTTCTCCTCTTTTTCCTCTTTTCTTCTGTTTTCTCCTGTGTTCTCCTCTTTTCTCCTGTTTTCTACTCTCTTCTCCTCTTTTCTCCTGTGTTCTCCTCTTTTCGCCTGTGTTCTCCTCTTTTCTCCTGTTTTCTAATCTTTTCTCCTTTTTTATTCTCTTTTCTCCTCTTTCTCTTCTTTCTCCTCCTTTCTCATGTTTTCCACTGTTTTCTCCTCTTTTCTCCTCTTTTCTACTGTTTTCTCCTGTTTTGTACTCTTTTCTCCTTTTTTATCTACTTTTCTCCTCTTTTTCCTCTTTTCTTCTGTTTTCTCCTGTGTTCTCCTCTTTTCTCCTGTTTTCAACTGTGTTCTCCTCTTTTCTCCTCTTTTCTAAACTTTTCTCCTTTTTGATTCTCTTTTCTCCTCTTTCTCCTGTTTTCTCCACTTTTCTACTGTTTTCTCCTGTTTTCTAATCTTTTCTCCTTTTTTATTCTCTTTTCTCCTCTTTCTCCTCTTTCTGCTCATTTTTCATGTTTTCCACTATTTTCTCCTGTTTTCTCCGCTTTTCTACTGTTTTCTACTGTTTTGTACTGTTTTCTCCTTTTTTATCTACGTTTCTCCTCTTTTTCCTCTTTTCTTCTGTTTTCTACTCTTTTCTCCTGTGTTCTCCTGTGTTCTCCTCTTTTCTCCTGTTTTATCCTCTTTTCTACTGTTTTATCCTCTTCCCCTCTTTCTCTTCATTTCACCTGTTTTCTCCACTTTTCACCTGTTTTCTCCTCTTTTCTTCTCTTTTCTCCTCTTTTCTCCTTTTTTTCCCTCTTTTCTCCTGTGTTCTCCTGTGTTCTCCTCTTTTCTCCTGTTTTATCCTCTTTTCTACTGTTTTATCCTCTTTCTCCTCTTTCTCTTCATTTCACCTGTTTTCTCCTCTTATCACCTGTTTTCTCCTCTTTTCACATGTTTTCTCCTCTTTTCTTCTCTTTTCTCCTGTTTTTTTCCTCTTTTCTCTTGTGTTCTCCTCTTTTCTCCTGTTTTCTAATCTTTTCTCCTTTTTTATTCTCTTTTCTCCTCTTTCTCCTCTTTCTCTTCATTTCTCATGTTTTCCACTGTTTTCTCCTGTTTTCTCCTCTTTTCTACTGTTTTCTACTGTTTTATACTCTTTTCTACTGTTTTCTACTGTTTTGTACTCTTTTCTCCTTTTTTATCTACTTTTCTCCACTTTTTCCTCTTTTCTTCTGTTTTCTCCTGTGTTCTCCTCTTTTCTCCTGTTTTCAACTGTGTTCTCCTCTTTTCTCCTCTTTTCTAAACTTTTCTCCTTTTTGATTCTCTTTTCTCCTCTTTCTCCAGTTTTCTCCACTTTTCTACTGTTTTCTCCTGTTTTCTAATCTTTTCTCCTTTTTTATTGTCTTTTCTCCTCTTTCTCCTCTTTCTGCTCATTTCTCATGTTTTCCACTGTTTTCTCCTGTTGTCTCCTCTTTTCTACTGTTTTCTACTGTTTTGTACTCTTTTCTACTGTTTTCTACTGTTTTGTACTCTTTTCTCCTTTTTTGTCTACTTTACTCCTCTTTTTCCTCTTTTCTTCTGTTTTCTCCTGTGTTCTCCTCTTTTCTCCTGTTTTATCCTCTTTTCTCCTGTTTTATCCTCTTTCCCCTCTTTCTCTTCATTTCACCTGTTTTCTCCTCTTTTCTTCTCTTTTCTCCTCTTTTCTCCTTTTTTTCCCTCTTTTCTCCCGTGTTCTCCTCTTTTCAAATCTTTTCTCATTTTTTATTCTCTTTTCCCCTCTTTCTCCTCTTTCTCTTCATTTCACCTGTTTTCTCCTCTTTTCACCTGTTTTCTCCTCTTTTCTTCTCTTTTCTCCTGTTTTATCCTCTTTTCTACTGTTTTATCCTCTTTCTCCTCTTTCCTCCTCTAGTCTCCTGGGTTTCTCCACCTTTCTGTTCTTTTCTCCTCGTTTATCCTCTTTTCCACTCTTTTCTCCTGTTTTCTAATCTTTTCTCCTTTTTTATTCTGTTTTCTCCTCTTTCTCCTCATTTCTGCTGTTTTCTCCTCTTTTCTCCTGTTTTCTCCTCTTTTCTTCTCTTTTCTCCTCTTTTCTCCTTTTTTTCCCTCTTTTCTCCTGTGTTCTCCTCTTTTCTCCTCTTTTCTCCTGTTTTCTAATCTTTTCTCCTTTTTTATTCTCTTTTCTCCTCTTTCTCCTCATTTCTCATGTTTTCCACTGTTTTCTCCTGTTTTCTCCTCTTTTCTACTGTTTTCTACTGTCTTGTACTCTTTTCTCCTTTTTTATCTACTTTTCTCCTCTTTTTCCTCTTTTCTTCTGTTTTCTCCTGTGTTCTCCTCTTTTCTCCAGTTTTCTACAGTTTTCTCCTCTTTTCTCCTGTTTTCTCCTCTTTTCGCCTGTGTTCTCCTCTTTTCTCCTGTTTTCCAATCTTTTCTCCTTTTTTATTCTCTTTTCTCGTCTTTCTCCTCTTTCTCCTCCTTTCTCATGTTTTCCACTGTTTTCTCCTCTTTTCTCCTCTTTTCTACAGTTTTCTCCTGTTTTGTACTCTTTTCTCCTTTTTTATCCACTTTTCTCCTGTTTTTCCTCTTTTCTCCTGTTTTCAACTGTGTTCTCCTCTTTTCTCCAGTTTTCTACAGTTTTCTCCTTTTTGATTCTCTTTTCTGCTCTTTCTCCTCTTTCTCCTGTTTTCTCCACTTTTCTACTGTTTTCTCCTGTTTTCTAATGGGCGGCACGGTGGCACAGTGTTTAGCACTGCTGTCTCACAGCGCCTGAGACCCGGGTTCAATTCCCGCCTCAGGCGACTGACTGTGTGGAGTTTGCACATTCTCCCCGTGTCTGCGTGGGTTTCCTCCGGGTGCTCCGGTTTCCCACCACAGTCCAAAGATGTGCAGGCCAGGTGAATTGGCCATGCTAAATTGCCCGTAGTGTTAGGTAAGGGGTAGATGTAGATGTAGGGGTCGGGGTATGGGTGGGTTACGCTTCGGCGGGGCGGTGTGGACTTGTTGGGCCGAAGGGCCTGTTTCCACACTGTAAGTAATCTAATCTAATCTTTTCTCCTTTTTTATTCTCTTTTCTCCTCTTTCTCCTCTTTTCTACTGTTTTCTACTGTTTTGTACTCTTTTCTACTGTTTTCTACTGTTTTGTACTCTTTTCTCCTTTTTATCTACGTTTCTCCTCTTTTTCCTCTTTTCTTCTGTTTTCTCCTCTTTTCTCCTGTGTTCTCCTGTGTTCTCCTCTTTTCTCCTGTTTTATCCTCTTTTCTACTGTTTTATCCTCTTTCTCCTCTTTCTCTTCATTTCACCTGTTTTCTCCTCTTTTCACTGTTTTCTCCTCTTTTCTTCTCTTTTCTTCTCTTTTCTCCTGTTTTTTTCCTCTTTTCTCCTGTGTTCTCCTCTTTTCTCCTGGTTTCTAATCTTTTCTCCTTTTTTATTCTCTTTTCTCCTCATTTCTCATGTTTTCCACTGTTTTCTCCTGTTTTCTCCTCTTTTCTACTGTTTTCTACTGTTTTGTACTCTTTTCTACTGTTTTCTACTGTTTTGTGCTCTTTTCTCCTTTTTTATCTACTTTTCTCCTCTTTTCTCCTGTTTTCTAATCTTTTCTCCTTTTTTATTCTCTTTTCTCCTCTTTCTCCTCTTTCTCCTCCTTTCTCATGTTTTCCACTGTTTTCTCCTGTTATCTAATCTTTTCTGCTTTTTTTTCTCTTTTCTCCTCTTTCTCCTCATTTCTGCTGTTTTCTCCTCTTTTCTCCTCTTTTCAACTGTGTTCTCCTCTTTTCTAAACATTTCTCATTTTTGATTCTGTTTTCTCGTCTTTCTCCTCTTTCTCCTGTGTTCTCCACTTTTCTACTGTTTTCTCCTGTTTTCTAATCTTTTCTCCTTTTTTATTGTCTTTTCTCCTCTTTCTCCTCTTTCTCCTCATTTCTCATGTTTTCCACTGTTTTCTCCTGTTTTCTCCTCTTTTCTACAGTTTTGTACTCTTTTCTACTGTTTTCTACTGTTTTGTACTCTTTTCTCCTTTTTTATTCTCTTTTCTCCTCTTTCTCCTCATTTCTGCTGTTTTCTCCTCTTTTCTCCTCTTTTCAACTGTGTTCTCCTCTTTTCTAAACTTTTCTCCTTTTTGATTCTCTTTTCTCCTCTTTCTCCTCTTCCTCCTGTTTTCTCCACTTTTCTACTGTTTTCTCCTGTTTTCTAATCTTTTCTCCTTTTTTATTCTCTTTTCTCCTCTTTCTCCTCTTTCTGCTCATTTCTCATGTTTTCCACTGTTTTCTCCTGTTTTCTCCTCTTTTCTACTGTTTTCTACTGTTTTGTACTCTTTTCTACTGTTTTCTACTGTTTTGTACTCTTTTCTCCTTTTTATCTACGTTTCTCCTCTTTTCCTCTTTTCTTCTGTTTTCTCCTATTTTCTCCTGTGTTCTCCTCTTTTCTCCTGTTTTATCCTCTTTTCTACTGTTTTATCCTCTTTCTCCTCTTTCTCTTCATTTCACCTGTTTTCTCCTCTTTTCACCTGTTTTCTCCTCTTTTCTTCTCTTTTCTTCTCTTTTCTCCTGTTTTTTTCCTCTTTTCTCTTGTGTTCTCCTCTTTTCTCCTGTGTTCTCCTCTTTTCTCCTGTTTTATCCTCTTTTCTACTGTTTTATCCTCTTTCTCCTCTTTCTCTTCATTTCACCTGTTTTCTCCTCTTTTCACCTGTTTTCTCCTCTTTTCTTCTCTTTTCTTCTCTTTTCTCCTGTTTTTTTCCTCTTTTCTCTTGTGTTCTCCTCTTTTCTCCTGTTTTCTAATCTTTTCTCCTTTTTTATTCTCTTTTCTCCTCTTTCTCCTCTTTCTCCTCATTTCTCATGTTTTCCACTGTTTTCTCCTCTTTTTCCTCTTTTCTTCTGTTTTCTCCTGTGTTCTCCTCTTTTCTCCTGTTTTCAACTGTGTTCTCCTCTTTTCGCCTTTTTTCTAAACTTTTCTCCTTTTTGATTCTCTTTTCTCCTCTTTCTCCTCTTTCTCCTGTTTTCTCCACATTTCTACTGTTTTCTCCTGTTTTCTAATCTTTTCTCCTTTTTTATTCTCTTTTCTCCTCTTTCTCCTCTTTCTCCTCATTTCTCATGTTTTCCACTGTTTTCTCCTCTTTTTCCTCTTTTCTTCTGTTTTCTCCTGTGTTCTCCTATTTTCTCCTGTTTTATCCTCTTTTCTACTGTTTTATCCTCTTTCTCCTCTTTCTCTTCATTTCACCTGTTTTCTCCTCTTTTCACCTGTTTTCTCCTCTTTTCTTCTCTTTTCTCCTCTTTTCTCCTGTTTTTTTCCTCTTTTCTCCTGTGTTCGCGTCTTTTCTCCTGTTTTCAAATCTTTTCTCATTTTTTATTCTCTTTTCTCCTCTTTCTCCTCATTTCACCTGTTTTCTCCTCTTTTCACCTGTTTTCTCCTCTTTTCTTCTCTTTTCTCCTGTTTTATCCTCTTTTCTACTGTTTTATCCTATTTCTCCTCTTTCCTCCTCTAGTCTCCTGGGTTTCTCCACCTTTCTGTTCTTTTCTCCTCTTTTCCACTCTTTTCTCCTGTTTTCTAATCTTTTCTCCTTTTTTATTCTGTTTTCTCCTCTTCCTCCTCATTTCTGCTGTTTTCTGCTCTTTTTCCTGTTTTCTCCTCTTTTCTACTGTTTCCTCCTGTTTTCTAATCTTTTCTCCTTTTTTATTCTCGTTTCTCCTCTTTCTCCTCTTTCTCCTGTTTTCTCCACTTTTCTACTGTTTTCTCCTGTTTTCTAATCTTTTCTCCTTTTTGATTCTCTTTTTTCCTCTTTCTCCTCTTTCTCCTCATTTCTGCTGTTTTCTGCTCTTTTCTCCTGTTTTCTCCTCTTTTCTACTGTTTTCTACTGTCTTGTTCTCTTTTCTACTGTTTTCTACTGTTTTGTACTCTTTTCTCCTTTTTTATCTACTTTTCTCCTCTTTTTCCTCTTTTCTTCTGTTTTCTCCTCTTTTCTCCTGTGTTCTCCTGGGTTCTCCTCTTTTCTCCTGTTTTATCCTCTTTCTCCTCTTTCCTCCTCTAGTCTCCTGGGTTTCTCCACCTTTCTGTTCTTTTCTCCTCGTTTATCCTCTTTTCCACTCTTTTCTCCTGTTTTCTAATCTTTTCTCCTTTTTGATTCTCTTTTCTCCTCTTTGTCGTCATTCTCCTGTTTTCACCACTTTTCTACTGCTTTCTATTGTTTTGTACTCTTTTCTACTGTTTTGTACTCTTTTCTCCTTTTTTATCTACTTTTCTCCTCATTTTCCTCTTTTCTTCTGTTTTCTCCTCTTTTCTCCTGTGTTCTCCTGCGTTCTCCTCTTTTCTCCTGTTTTCAACGGTGTTCTCCTCTTTTCTCCTCTTTTCTAAACTTTTCTCCTTTTTGATTCTCTTTTCTCCTCTTTCTCCTCTTTCTGCTCATTTCTCATGTTTTCCACTGTTTTCTCCTGTTTTCTCCTCTTTTCTCCTCTTTTCTACTGTTTTGTACTCTTTTCTACTGTTTTCTACTGTTTTGTACTCTTTTCTCCTTTTTTATCTACGTTTCTCCTCTTTTTCCTCTTTTCTTCTGTTTTCTCCTCTTTTCTCCTGTGTTCTCCTGTGTTCTCCCCTTCTCTCCTGTTTTATCCTCTTTTCTACTGTTTTATCCTCTTTCTCCTCTTTCTCTTCATTTCACCTGCTTTCTCCTCTTTTCACCTGTTTCTCCTCTTTCCTTCTCTTTTCTCCTGTTTTTTTCCTCTTTTCTCCTGTGTTCTCCTCTTTTCTCCTGTTTTCTAATCTTTTCTCCTTTTTTATTCTCTTTTCTCCACTTTCTCCTCATTTCTCATGTTTTCCACTGTTTTCTCCTGTTTTCTCCTCTTTTCTACTGTTTTCTACTGTTTTGTACTCTTTTCTCCTTTTTTATCCACTTTTCTCCTCTTTTTCCTCTTTTCTTCTGTTTTCTCCTCTTTTCTCCTGTGTTCTCCTGGGTTCTCCTCTTTTCTCCTGTTTTATCCTGTTTCTCCTCTTTCCTCCTCTAGTCTCCTGGGTTTCTCCACCTTTCTGTTCTTTTCTCCTCGTTTATCCTCTTTTCCACTCTTTTCTCCTGTTTTCTAATCTTTTCTCCTTTTTTATTCTGTTTTCACCTCTTTCTCCTCATTTCTGCTGTTTTCTCCTCTTTTCTCCTGTTTTCTCCTCGTATCTACTGTTTCCTCCTGTTTTCTAATCTTTTGTCCTTTTTTATTCTCTTTTCTCCTCTTTCTCCTCTTTCTCCTCATTTCTGCTGTTTTCTGCTCTTTTCTCCTGTTTTCTCCTCTTTTCTACTGTTTTCTACTGTCTTGTTCTCTTTTCTACTGTTTTCTACTGTTTTGTACTCTTTTCTCCTTTTTTATCTACTTTTCTCCTCTTTTTCCTCTTTTCTTCTGTTTTCTCCTCTTTTCTCCTGTGTTCTCCTGGGTTCTCCTCTTTTCTCCTGTTTTATCCTCTTTTCTACTGTTTTATCCTCTTTCTCCTCTTTCCTCCTCTAGTCTCCTGGGTTTCTCCACCTTTCTGTTCTTTTCTCCTCGTTTATCCTCTTTTCCACTCTTTTCTCCTGTTTTCTAATCTTTTCTCCTTTTTGATTCTCTTTTCTCCTCTTTGTCGTCATTCTCCTGTTTTCACCACTTTTCTACTGCTTTCTATTGTTTTGTACTCTTTTCTACTGTTTTGTACTCTTTTCTCCTTTTTTTATCTACTTTTCTCCTCATTTTCCTCTTTTCTTCTGTTTTCTCCTCTTTTCTCCTGTGTTCTCCTGCGTTCTCCTCTTTTCTCCTGTTTTCAACGGTGTTCTCCTCTTTTCTCCTCTTTTCTAAACTTTTCTCCTTTTTGATTCTCTTTTCTCCTCTTTCTGCTCATTTCTCATGTTTTCCACTGTTTTCTCCTATTTTCTCCTCTTTTCTACTGTTTTCTACTGTTTTGTACTCTTTTCTACTGTTTTCTACTGTTTTGTACTCTTTTCTCCTTTTTTATCTACGTTTCTCCTCTTTTTCCACTTTTCTTCTGTTTTCTCCTCTTTTCTCCTGTGTTCTCCTGTGTTCTCCCCTTTTCACCTGTTTTATCCTCTTTTCTACTGTTTTATCCTCTTTCTCCTCTTTCTCTTCATTTCACCTGCTTTCTCCTCTTTTCACCTGTTTCTCCTCTTTCCTTCTCTTTTCTCCTGTTTATTTCCTCTTTTCTCCTGTGTTCTCCTCTTTTCTCCTGTTTTCTAATCTTTTCTCCTTTTTTATTCTCTTTTCTCCACTTTCTCCTCTTTCTCCTCATTTCTCATGTTTTCCACTGTTTTCTCCTGTTTTCTCCTCTTTTCTACTGTTTTCTACTGTTTTGTACTCTTTTCTCCTTTTTTATCTACTTTTCTCCTCTTTTTCCTCTTTTCTTCTGTTTTCTCCTCTTTTCTCCTGTGTTCTCCTGTGTTCTCCTCTTTTCTCCTGTTTTATCCTCTTTCTCCTCTTTCCTCCTCTAGTCTCCTGGGTTTCTCCACCTTTCTGTTCTTTTCTCCTCGTTTATCCGCTTTTCCACTCTTTTCTCCTGTTTTCTAATCTTTTCTCCTTTTTGATTCTCTTTTCTCCTCTTTGTCGTCATTCTCCTGTTTTCACCACTTTTCTACTGCTTTCTATTGTTTTGTACTCTTTTCTACTGTTTTGTACTCTTTTCTCCTTTTTTATCTACTTTTCTCCTCATTTTCCTCTTTTCTTCTGTTTTCTCCTCTTTTCTCCTGTGTTCTCCTGCGTTCTCCTCTTTTCTCCTGTTTTCAACGGTGTTCTCCTCTTTTCTCCTCTTTTCTAAACTTTTCTCCTTTTTGATTCTCTTTTCTCCTCTTTCTCCTCTTTCTGCTCATTTCTCATGTTTTCCACTGTTTTCTCCTATTTTCTCCTCTTTTCTACTGTTTTCTACTGTTTTGTACTCTTTTCTACTGTTTTCTACTGTTTTGTACTCTTTTCTCCTTTTTTATCTACGTTTCTCCTCTTTTTCCTCTTTTCTTCTGTTTTCTCCTCTTTTCTCCTGTTTTCTCCTCTTTTCTTCTCTTTTCTCCTCTTTTCTCCTTTTTTTCCCTCTTTTCTCCTGTGTTCTCCTCTTTTCTCCTCTTTTCTCCTGTTTTCTAATCTTTTCTCCTTTTTTATTCTCTTTTCTCCTCTTTCTCCTCATTTCTCATGTTTTCCACTGTTTTCTCCTGTTTTCTCCTCTTTTCTACTGTTTTCTACTGTCTTGTACTCTTTTCTCCTTTTTTATCTACTTTTCTCCTCTTTTTCCTCTTTTCTTCTGTTTTCTCCTGTGTTCTCCTCTTTTCTCCAGTTTTCTACAGTTTTCTCCTCTTTTCTCCTGTTTTCTCCTCTTTTCGCCTGTGTTCTCCTCTTTTCTCCTGTTTTCCAATCTTTTCTCCTTTTTTATTCTCTTTTCTCGTCTTTCTCCTCTTTCTCCTCCTTTCTCATGTTTTCCACTGTTTTCTCCTCTTTTCTCCTCTTTTCTACAGTTTTCTCCTGTTTTGTACTCTTTTCTCCTTTTTTATCCACTTTTCTCCTGTTTTTCCTCTTTTCTCCTGTTTTCAACTGTGTTCTCCTCTTTTCTCCAGTTTTCTACAGTTTTCTCCTTTTTGATTCTCTTTTCTGCTCTTTCTCCTCTTTCTCCTGTTTTCTCCACTTTTCTACTGTTTTCTCCTGTTTTCTAATGGGCGGCACGGTGGCACAGTGTTTAGCACTGCTGTCTCACAGCGCCTGAGACCCGGGTTCAATTCCCGCCTCAGGCGACTGACTGTGTGGAGTTTGCACATTCTCCCCGTGTCTGCGTGGGTTTTCTCCGGGTGCTCCGGTTTCCCACCACAGTCCAAAGATGTGCAGGCCAGGTGAATTGGCCATGCTAAATTGCCCGTAGTGTTAGGTAAGGGGTAGATGTAGATGTAGGGGTCGGGGTATGGGTGGGTTACGCTTCGGCGGGGCGGTGTGGACTTGTTGGGCCGAAGGGCCTGTTTCCACACTGTAAGTAATCTAATCTAATCTTTTCTCCTTTTTTATTCTCTTTTCTCCTCTTTCTCCTCTTTCTGCTCATTTCTCATGTTTCCACTGTTTTCTCCTCTTTTCTCCTCTTTTCTACTGTTTTCTACTGTTTTGTACTCTTTTCTACTGTTTTCTACTGTTTTGTACTCTTTTCTCCTTTTTATCTACGTTTCTCCTCTTTTTCCTCTTTTCTTCTGTTTTCTCCTCTTTTCTCCTGTGTTCTCCTGTGTTCTCCTCTTTTCTCCTGTTTTATCCTCTTTTCTACTGTTTTATCCTCTTTCTCCTCTTTCTCTTCATTTCACCTGTTTTCTCCTCTTTTCACTGTTTTCTCCTCTTTTCTTCTCTTTTCTTCTCTTTTCTCCTGTTTTTTTCC
The DNA here is from genome assembly GCF_047496795.1 of Chiloscyllium punctatum. NCBI lineage: Eukaryota > Metazoa > Chordata > Chondrichthyes > Orectolobiformes > Hemiscylliidae > Chiloscyllium > Chiloscyllium punctatum. The sequence goes on along the minus strand of NW_027311345.1, from coordinate 4,447 downwards.
TCTTTTCTCCTGTGTTCTCCTCTTTCCTCCTCTTTTCTCCTGGTTTCTAATCTTTTCTCCTTTTTTATTCTCTTTTCTCCTCATTTCTCATGTTTTCCACTGTTTTCTCCTGTTTTCTCCTCTTTTCTACTGTTTTCTACTGTTTTGTACTCTTTTCTACTGTTTTCTACTGTTTTGTGCTCTTTTCTCCTTTTTTATCTACTTTTCTCCTCTTTTCTCCTGTTTTCTAATCTTTTCTCCTTTTTTATTCTCTTTTCTCCTCTTTCTCCTCTTTCTCCTCCTTTCTCATGTTTTCCACTGTTTTCTCCTGTTATCTAATCTTTTCTGCTTTTTTTTCTCTTTTCTCCTCTTTCTCCTCATTTCTGCTGTTTTCTCCTCTTTTCTCCTCTTTTCAACTGTGTTCTCCTCTTTTCTAAACATTTCTCATTTTTGATTCTGTTTTCTCGTCTATCTCCTCTTTCTCCTGTGTTCTCCACTTTTCTACTGTTTTCTCCTGTTTTCTAATCTTTTCTCCTTTTTTATTGTCTTTTCTCCTCTTTCTCCTCTTTCTCCTCATTTCTCATGTTTTCCACTGTTTTCTCCTGTTTTCTCCTCTTTTCTACAGTTTTGTACTCTTTTCTACTGTTTTCTACTGTTTTGTACTCTTTTCTCCTTTTTTATTCTCTTTTCTCCTCTTTCTCCTCATTTCTGCTGTTTTCTCCTCTTTTCTCCTCTTTTCAACTGTGTTCTCCTCTTTTCTAAACTTTTCTCCTTTTTGATTCTCTTTTCTCCTCTTTCTCCTCTTTCTCCTGTTTTCTCCACATTTCTACTGTTTTCTCCTGTTTTCTAATCTTTTCTCCTTTTTTATTCTCTTTTCTCCTCTTTCTCCTCTTTCTGCTCATTTCTCATGTTTTCCATTGTTTTCTCCTGTTTTCTCCTCTTTTCTACTGTTTTCTACTGTTTTGTACTCTTTTCTCCTGTTTTCTGCCGTTTTGTACTCTTTTCTCCTTTTTTATCTACGTTTCTCCTCTTTTTCCTCTTTTCTTCTGTTTTCTACTCTTTTCTCCTGTGTTCTCCTGTGTTCTCCTCTTTTCTCCTGTTTTATCCTCTTTTCTACTGTTTTATCCTCTTTCCCCTCTTTCTCTTCATTTCACCTGTTTTCTCCTCTTTTCACCTGTTTCTCCTCTTTCCTTCTCTTTTCTCCTGTTTTTTTCCTCTTTTCTCCTGTGTTCTCCTCTTTTCTCCTGTTTTGTACTCTTTTCTCCTTTTTTATTCTCTTTTCTCCTCTTTTTCCACTTTTCTTCTGTTTTCTCCTCTTTTCTCCTGTGTTCTCCTGTGTTCTCCCCTTTTCACCTGTTTTATCCTCTTTTCTACTGTTTTATCCTCTTTCTCCTCTTTCTCTTCATTTCACCTGCTTTCTCCTCTTTTCACCTGTTTCTCCTCTTTCCTTCTCTTTTCTCCTGTTTTTTTCCTCTTTTCTCCTGTGTTCTCCTCTTTTCTCCTGTTTTCTAATCTTTTCTCCTTTTTTATTCTCTTTTCTCCACTTTCTCCTCTTTCTCCTCATTTCTCATGTTTTCCACTGTTTTCTCCTGTTTTCTCCTCTTTTCTACTGTTTTCTACTGTTTTGTACTCTTTTCTCCTTTTTTATCTACTTTTCTCCTCTTTTTCCTCTTTTCTTCTGTTTTCTCCTCTTTTCTCCTGTGTTCTCCTGGGTTCTCCTCTTTTCTCCTGTTTTATCCTCTTTCTCCTCTTTCCTCCTCTAGTCTCCTGGGTTTCTCCACCTTTCTGTTCTTTTCTCCTCGTTTATCCTCTTTTCCACTCTTTTCTCCTGTTTTCTAATCTTTTCTCCTTTTTTATTCTATTTTCACCTCTTTCTCCTCATTTCTGCTGTTTTCTCCTCTTTTCTCCTGTTTTCTCCTCTTATCTACTGTTTCCTCCTGTTTTCTAATCTTTTGTCCTTTTTTATTCTCTTTTCTCCTCTTTCTCCTCATTTCTGCTGTTTTCTGCTCTTTTCTCCTGTTTTCTCCTCTTTTCTACTGTTTTCTACTGTCTTGTTCTCTTTTCTACTGTTTTCTACTGTTTTGTACTCTTTTCTCCTTTTTTATCTACTTTTCTCCTCTTTTTCCTCTTTTCTTCTGTTTTCTCCTCTTTTCTCCTGTGTTCTCCTGGGTTCTCCTCTTTTCTCCTGTTTTATCCTCTTTTCTACTGTTTTATCCTCTTTCTCCTCTTTCCTCCTCTAGTCTCCTGGGTTTCTCCACCTTTCTGTTCTTTTCTCCTCGTTTATCCTCTTTTCCACTCTTTTCTCCTGTTTTCTAATCTTTTCTCCTTTTTGATTCTCTTTTCTCCTCTTTGTCGTCATTCTCCTGTTTTCACCACTTTTCTACTGCTTTCTATTGTTTTGTACTCTTTTCTACTGTTTTGTACTCTTTTCTCCTTTTTTTATCTACTTTTCTCCTCATTTTCCTCTTTTCTTCTGTTTTCTCCTCTTTTCTCCTGTGTTCTCCTGCGTTCTCCTCTTTTCTCCTGTTTTCAACGGTGTTCTCCTCTTTTCTCCTCTTTTCTAAACTTTTCTCCTTTTTGATTCTCTTTTCTCCTCTTTCTCCTCTTTCTGCTCATTTCTCATGTTTTCCACTGTTTTCTCCTATTTTCTCCTCTTTTCTACTGTTTTCTACTGTTTTGTACTCTTTTCTACTGTTTTCTACTGTTTTGTACTCTTTTCTCCTTTTTTATCTACGTTTCTCCTCTTTTTCCACTTTTCTTCTGTTTTCTCCTCTTTTCTCCTGTGTTCTCCTGGGTTCTCCTCTTTTCTCCTGTTTTATCCTCTTTTCTACTGTTTTATCCTCTTTCTCCTCTTTCTCTTCATTTCACCTGCTTTCTCCTCTTTTCACCTGTTTCTCCTCTTTCCTTCTCTTTTCTCCTGTTTTTTTCCTCTTTTCTCCTGTGTTCTCCTCTTTTCTCCTGTTTTCTAATCTTTTCTCCTTTTTTATTCTCTTTTCTCCACTTTCTCCTCTTTCTCCTCATTTCTCATGTTATCCACTGTTTTCTCCTGTTTTCTCCTCTTTTCTACTGTTTTCTACTGTTTTGTACTCTTTTCTCCTTTTTTATCTACTTTTCTCCTCTTTTTCCTCTTTTCTTCTGTTTTCTCCTCTTTTCTCCTGTGTTCTCCTGGGTTCTCCTCTTTTCTCCTGTTTTATCCTCTTTCTCCTCTTTCCTCCTCTAGTCTCCTGGGTTTCTCCACCTTTCTGTTCTTTTCTCCTCGTTTATCCTCTTTTCCACTCTTTTCTCCTGTTTTCTAATCTTTTCTCCTTTTTGATTCTCTTTTCTCCTCTTTGTCGTCATTCTCCTGTTTTCACCACTTTTCTACTGCTTTCTATTGTTTTGTACTCTTTTCTACTGTTTTGTACTCTTTTCTCCTTTTTTATCTACTTTTCTCCTCATTTTCCTCTTTTCTTCTGTTTTCTCCTCTTTTCTCCTGTGTTCTCCTGCGTTCTCCTCTTTTCTCCTGTTTTCAACGGTGTTCTCCTCTTTTCTCCTCTTTTCTAAACTTTTCTCCTTTTTGATTCTCTTTTCTCCTCTTTCTCCTCTTTCTGCTCATTTCTCATGTTTTCCACTGTTTTCTCCTATTTTCTCCTCTTTTCTACTGTTTTCTACTGTTTTGTACTCTTTTCTACTGTTTTCTACTGTTTTGTACTCTTTTCTCCTTTTTTATCTACGTTTCTCCTCTTTTTCCTCTTTTCTTCTGTTTTCTCCTCTTTTCTCCTGTGTTCTCCTGTGTTCTCCCCTTCTCTCCTGTTTTATCCTCTTTTCTACTGTTTTATCCTCTTTCTCCTCTTTCTCTTCATTTCACCTGCTTTCTCCTCTTTTCACCTGTTTCTCCTCTTTCCTTCTCTTTTCTCCTGTTTTTTTCCTCTTTTCTCCTGTGTTTTCCTCTTTTCTCCTGTTTTCTAATCTTTTCTCCTTTTTTATTCTCTTTTCTCCACTTTCTCCTCTTTCTCCTCATTTCTCATGTTTTCCACTGTTTTCTCCTGTTTTCTCCTCTTTTCTACTGTTTTCTACTGTTTTGTACTCTTTTCTCCTTTTTTATCTACTTTTCTCCTCTTTTTCCTCTTTTCTTCTGTTTTCTCCTCTTTTCTCCTGTGTTCTCCTGTGTTCTCCTCTTTTCTCCTGTTTTATCCTCTTTCTCCTCTTTCCTCCTCTAGTCTCCTGGGTTTCTCCACCTTTCTGTTCTTTTCTCCTCGTTTATCCTCTTTTCCACTCTTTTCTCCTGTTTTCTAATCTTTTCTCCTTTTTGATTCTCTTTTCTCCTCTTTGTCGTCATTCTCCTGTTTTCACCACTTTTCTACTGCTTTCTATTGTTTTGTACTCTTTTCTACTGTTTTGTACTCTTTTCTCCTTTTTTATCTACTTTTCTCCTCATTTTCCTCTTTTCTTCTGTTTTCTCCTCTTTTCTCCTGTGTTCTCCTGCGTT
>NW_027311344.1:0-30017 GCF_047496795.1 Chiloscyllium punctatum | reverse complement strand
GAAAGAAGTAAGTGTTAATACTTTTGGGCCAGTGACCTTTCCTCAGACTGCATTTTTGCTCACAACCAATTCAATCCAGCTAAACTTACCCACTTAAAACTATTTTCGCTAAGCTTAACAGATTGTAGAGTGCAATATTGTTTGTACCAGTTGATGTACTGAGACATAGTTCCTCATCTACAGCTGGAGATATTGGATTTCAACAATGATTACCGATTAGATATTGTCAATAATTCGTTTTAGAATGGCTGATAACAAATTTATGAATGATGAGAAAACCCTTATTGCAATGTAATTCTGCAATATGTTGGGGAAAAAAAAAGAAATATTTATGTGAAAAATAATTCACCATTTCTTAATTGATAAGACTGATTAATGATCCTTCCATTAATATGAGAATTCAAATGAAAGAGAACGAGATAATTAGAATGAGTGTTGGATGAGAAAACTTTGGTTGATTGCAGGTGTGTTGACCTGAAAAGAATGTTAATATTTCATTACGATACTGGCACTAAGAAATAATGGATTCAACAAAAGTGTTAATCTCATGATGGTGTGTGAATTGAAATAACAATTAAATAATAATTAATGTTAGAACTCAACACTTAAAATGATTCAATGTATTCAAAGCAGTCTGTCCTTGATATCCATAAAGATCAGTATACTGAGAATTAAAACATCGGGTTAATTTAAAACCAAAATATCACACCTTTGAAGATTATTCATCAGAATTGTTCTGTCATTGAAATAGCCTCATTTCTTCAAGAATTCTGCATTTCCCTCATTTTATGCCTTTTTTCCACAGGTATCAGTACTGGAACCCTTCTGTTTGCGATACAAATATATAGAAGTGAAATGGATTAAAATCTAATTGGGGGAGTTAATAAGTTTGCAGATGATATAGCGTTCAGTGCAGTTGAGGACAATGTTGAGCAGGAAAAAGATAAATTGCAGATATGGGCAGATAAATTAAAGGTGAAGTTTAATCGATACAAGTGTGAAGTGTTTCACTTTGGAAGCTCAAATGTTAAGGAAAAGCAGATAGTTAATGGCAGGACCCTAATAGCTTTATTATTCAAAGGGATCTTGACGTTCAAGACCATGGTTCCCTGAACGTGACCATGCAAGTAATTCAGTGGTTAGGAAGGCAAATGGCATGCTTGCCTTTATTGGTCAGGGAACTGGTTACAAGAGTCAGGAAGACATATTGTAAATTTATAAGACTTTGGTTAAGGCATACTTGAAGTATTGTATTCACTTCTGTTCGCCACATTACAGGAAGGGTATGGAGGCTTTGGAGAGGGTACAGAGGGCGTTTACCAGGATGCTGCCTGGATTCGGATAGGAGAGAAAAACTCAGATTCCTTTTTGTGGAATGGCGGAAACTGAGGGAATACTTGATGGATAGCTGTACAATCATGAGATACATAGATAGGGTTGACGGTCAGAGAGTTTTTCCCAGAGTTGAAACATCAAAAACTATGTGACATGCGTTTAAGGTTAGGGGGAATGTTCAAGGGGCATGTAAGGGGCAATTTGTTTTTACGCAGGTAGTGGTAGGTGTCTGGAATGAACTTCCAGGGTTGGTGCTGAAAGCGGATACATTAAGGCTCTTTAATGTTCATTTCGATAATTTGGAAGTATATGGACCAAGAGTAGGCAGAAGGGATGAGTTTCTTTTGTATTACGTTCAACACAACGTTATGGGCCAAATGACCAATTCCTGTGCTGCACAGATCTTTGAGAGAAAACTAACGTCGAACTCATACGACATTTAATCTAATTAATATTTAGGCACTGGTGTCAGAAATAGGAAGGAAATAAGTAGAGAACGAACTTGACTACAATCTAAAAATATAGTCAGTTAAATTTACAGAGTTTTATGGTATTCGTTCTGAATTATCAGATTAATAACTTTGATGGGGATGTTTCGAAAATGTTGGCAGTTACTGATGTGCTGACCCAAAATTACCCTTGTTAAATTAAAGACTGGACCAGAAACCTTTTAGAAAACTTGAAAATATTCAGTAAGGTGAGATGTACATCATAATTTAATCAATTATTTCTTACTGCCAATACTACAATAACAAAATCTTTCAGGTCTACACCAAAAAGCATTGATTTCCAGCCAATGCTCATTATAAATATCTGAATGCTACTCGTTTCAACAATAAAGGTAATAACAGCCTCATTGATTAAGAGATATCTAAGACATTTCAGTAATAATTACTGTTTATTTCGACAAATTGCACGTTGAAACAGCAATGTGAGATTTCTCATTAATATTCAGTTCACTGACAGCATATTAATAATTTAGTTATTTATAATATCTAATAATTGATCATTGCAGTAAGGGGTATAACAGTGGAATTATGGCTCCGTTCATTAACTGATGGAAAGATATTGTTCTGTTCACTCTCCCAATTATTGTGAATATCGATGTGTATTTTGATTTGATTTGATTTGATTATATTTTTCTTCAACGTGAAGACTTATTGTATTTCTGATCACAGTAATAGTTAAAAATTTTAAAACTAAAAAATCAAATTTGTGACTTTTTTGTCAACAAGAAAGAAGAATTTACATACGTATGTTCTTTTCTTTATCAGAGTAAATTTTGAATTGTTGGAAGTTATACATATGTGTAAGGAAGGGGAGCTGCCTGCTGCAGAATAGTCACATTGAATGTTTTTTTCGCGATTACATCCTGCTGCTAAGCATTCTAGCTATCGTTTCATTATAAGAAAAACTACTTTAAACACATTCCGCAGTCATATTTTTCATGAATTAGCAATATGTGTATTTATCTTTCTTTCAATTGCCATGATTTTAATTTCTAAGTAAGAGCATATGTGCTTAGTACCATCATTATTGGGAATGACTATTTCATTCTCAGTCCATTACACACAGAAACAGTCTAATTAATTCCCAGCCAAATTATCGGAATGAATATTGATTAGTTTTCATTTGAGTAATCACAATTGATTATAATCCCACCCTTCCTTGTTAGGAACATAACGAAAGACACTTGTGCAGCTCTAGTCGTGTCTCTCCTATGAGACGAGGAGGTGTGGCTTCAGTTCCCTTCTCCAACAGAGATACGCCAGAGCAGCTTAGAATGGTGATTAGAAAATATCTAGGCAGAGTTTGAATTGATTTTCAATCCAGTTTTAGATCTGTTTCTGTCTGTTGTTCATTCCAATAATCTCTCAATCTGCAATTTATTATCTTCAGATCATTAATAACATTATGCATTATATTATATTATATCTAAATTTTAGATTTGAGGACACTGCAGTTTTTAAAATTTTAAAGGATGTAAGTAATGAAATTCATTTTATTTAATCAAAATACATTCGGGTATTATTCATATGGTGGGCAACAGGATTTTACTTCCAGTCAGCTCATGAATGCTCACATTTTGTTTATTCTGTGAACTTAATTCTGCAGAAGAGATTCAATAAACACTTAACACATCATTATTGTGCATTTCTACACCTGACGTACATCACTCCTTATTCTCTAGTCCGAGCAGATGAAGAGATGAAGATCGCCTGATGAAGAGGCAGTACCTCGAAAGCTAATGCTTCCCAATAAACCTGTTGGACTATGAGCTGGTGTCATGTGATTTTTAACTTTGCTCACCCCAGTCCAACTCCAGCATCTCTAAATCAATGTTTCACAAAGGAATTCCCATAATTTTTAAAAAGAAAATATGACTTTAATTAAGAACTTTAAAACGCGATTGTTAAACCCTTCCGATATTAGTAAAATATCTCAATGTAAGTGAAATCAATGCTCACACGATAGGGAAGATACAGCCACACAAATGTCTTCCTGGTCATCTAATTACTGCTCAGGAGAAAAACCGGAGTAAGTCTCTTATCGTTCCTGAGAACAAGAGCCACAATAAACATTTGGTGACCAGTTCCATCCAATAAATGCATTTGATTTCTTACATTTTGGTTCAGTAATTGCACACAAATTATTTAGCTAAAACCAATAACCATGCTTTATTGCAAATGACCGAGGATGGTAACATCAACATACATAGCAGCTGGTCAATCAGGGTTCCAGTTAAAGTATCGCAAAATAAAATAAAATTATTTCGGCTTAGTACAACTGTAGGTGAAACCCTGTTGATTCTGCGCATTAAAAACCTTTATCTGCTTATTCAGAGAAAATACTGAAAGGTGGCACTGTACATTTAATTTATTTTGAGTTTCTTTCACGAAAATAATCATGTGAATTGCTTCTCAATTTCTTCCTAGTTATGATCCAAATGTCAAAATATTTACAATATTAACTCTTTATGAATAATGAAAGAGTTTTCTCTGCAAGAATGACATGAAGATGTTCAAGGTCCTCTAATTACTGTTGAGCAGAATACTCTTCATAAGGGTCTTATTATCTTAAACCGATGCTTATTATGACCTTGATTTTATTTCTGACTGGGGTTTTGGTGACTGATGTGTTTTCAAACCATGTGCAATGCATAAAGATTTCTTTCAATTTGTTACAAGAAAAAAAATGCTTTGAACATGTTGATTTCTAATTATTTTTTACTCCCGAGTTATTTATCGATGTACAATAATCACAGAATTATAGAAGCTCCCTGTATCTTATGTTCACTGCAATATGTACTTTCAGTATCTACTTATTTACTTCCTACGTCTGACATGAATGTCTAATCATTGGACATGAACAAAAAGTTGTAAATTAAAGCTACATCTCAATAAGCAAACCAATGGATGGAAACATGTAATTCTTGTAATCCTGCATTTTTGAACCAAAAGCAATTCTGCTGAATAATCACTGAATGGCTCATTTTTGTGAATCCATAAAGCTAGCTGCCATATTCTTTTTCTTAGTTTACCGATCTTAATGAATATCCAATCATCATCACGACAAAGTGCTTTTAAAATATTGAATCTTTTTTTTAGATTACAACGTAATTTTCCAGTCACTGCCATGACAATAATTGCACAATTATTGGAGTTATTCTTTCTAACACATATAGTGCGATTCGCATTTTAATTGCATCAATTGTTTCTTAGTACGAACACTACAATGCATAAATCAATTTATTTTTCAGGTGAACGATCCCATAATGGAACCAATGAATTCCCATTCGATGCCTCATTGTAAATATCTGATACTTGCTCATTTGAATGATCACGGTAATCTCAGCTGAAGCGTTCAGAGAAATGCAATTATTTTCATCAGAATAATTCCTGGTTGTTTCTCCACATTGCTCAGTGAAATAATTAACTGAGATTTCTCAGTATTCTTAAATGAAATGATATAATTTTGACAATTCAATTGCTGCTATTATCTAATCGTTGCTCAATATAGTTCACGGTATGACTACGAAATTATGGCTCATAAATTAAATAATGTAAAGATTTTGCAGTGGGCATTGTGGATACCAATTTTTATTTTAACCGTGGAAACAGTTGAATTGATTTAATTATGTTTAACTTCAATGTTAACATTTACTGTATTTATAAACACAATTCAAGTTAATCACTTTTCATGGAACAAAATCATTTAAAATGTTTGTAACTGTTTGAAGTACAACAGAAGGAACTAACATCTCTTTATTGTTTCATGAAATAGTCACTGGACATTTTGAACTTTGGGAAGTTGAACATTTCTGGAAAGAAGGGAAGTTATCTTCAGATGAGCAACTGCATTGAGTGACCAATTAATTTATTTTCCTAATCGTTTATGTTGCAATTGTATATTAATTTTCTTTTCATTTTATGACAAACTGCATTGAACATATGGAACTTTTGGATTGATTGAGTTTCGTTCATCAGTGTACACTGATCAAATGATTAGTTTTTTTTCTTACAATGAATAATCACGAGATTCATATTTAATTAAAGTCTTTATTGGTTTGTTACATCATTACTGTAAATTACTAATTCTCTTTGTCAGTTCATTACACACAGGAAATACGCAATTAATTCCCATTCAAATAATTACAAGAAACATCTGGTTAATTTTCATTTGAGTTGCCGCCGTAAGCATGTGACTATACATCTCCCCTTCCGGGATGGTAACATTATGACAGGTCCTTGTGGAGCTCGGACAGTGTCTCTACGTCAAGATCAGGAGGAATGATTTCAATTTCCACATTCAGCGGAGATGTGTCAGAGCAGCTCGGAAATTTCATTAGAAAATATCTGAGTATAGATTGAACTGCTTTTCAAAACAACATTAGATATTCTTCAATCTGTTCTTCATTTCAATCATCACCATATTTCCTATTTATTTTCTTCAGTTCACTAATAAAATGATGCATCTAATTCTGCTGGTTCTACATTCCTTGGAAAAATAGTTGACGATGTTGCAACCTTAAAGATGGAAGAGTCTAAGACATGGTAATCATGATTTGTTTTACTGTTTAAAGGAACCTAGTTCAAACATTTCAAGCACATAAATCCTTATTCTCCGGTAGTATAAAGTTGAAAATATTAACAGTCGAAATTCCTCTTCAGCAAAATACCAAATGCAACTTCATGTTATTCATTGGACAGCTGATCACCTACATTTGTAACTAAACATGGCAATTCATCTAAATACCGGTATGTGCTTTGATCAAATTTATTTTCTAATTATTACTTATTCTTGAATTGTCAGAAATTTATTTTTATTTTCCATTCACCTATTCATATTGAATGTCAGATTGATATGCTGTGAAATTATTGGCGTGTTTTCATTTGAACATTTAATTTCTCTCTCTCTCTCTCTCTCTCTCACACACACACACACACACACACACACTCATCTCACTTCATGCATGATGGCTTCAATGTACCTTGCTAAACTTAAAAGATTTTGTTGACTTTAAGTCGTATCTTTAGCACTCATATCAATTTAATCCAAAATCATAGAATCATAGATTCACAGAATCTATGACTTTATGATTCTCTGACAGTGTTGAAACAGGCCATTTGGCCCAACAGTCCACACTGACCATCCAAAGAGTAACCCACCCAGACACTCCCTTACTCTATTACTCGACATTTCCCCTGACTAATGCACCTAACCTCGGTAAAAACAATGACTGCAGATACTGGAAATCAGAGTTTAGATTAGAGCGGTGCTGGAAAAGCCCAGCAGTTCAGGCAGCATCTGAGGAGCAGGAAAATAAATGTTTTGGGGAAAAAGCCCTTCATCAGGGATACAGGCTGTATTCCTAATGAAGGGCTTTTGCCCGAAATGTCGATTTCACTGCTCCTTGGATGCTGCCTGAACTGCTGTGCTTTTCCAGCACCACTCTAACAAGATCTAATGCACCTAACCTGAAACATCCATGAACATTATTGGCAATTTAGCATGACCAACTCACCTTAGCTGCACACTGTATAATATCACAATGTTATTGAACTCAATGCTCACAGAAAGCACGATACATGAAGCCACACAATGGTCTTCATGACCATCTAATTACTGTTCAGGAAATAATCTGAGTAATTGTCTTATTGTTCCTGAGATTATTCACCACAGTAAGCATCTTGTCATTATTCCAGCCAATAAATACAATGGGTGTCTTTGAAATTTCTGTTCAGTAATTATCCATGATACTTGTTGCTCAAAGCAGTGTTTATTCTTCATTACGAGTGGCCAATGATTCTAACAGCCATTGGTCTTGATCTTATTTTTACTGAGTGCAATAACCACAGTAAACATTCTTGCCAATAAATACAAGAGCGATCACCTTATTTTTCAATTCAGTAATTACACATGATACTTGTTGCTGAAAGTGGTGTTTATTCTTTATGAAAATTGGCCGAGGACACTGAGAGCAAGACATATTGATAGTCTTGATTTGTTCATGTTTTCAAACAGGTTTTCAGGCCATGTATTTCAAAAAGAAGTTATTTGACTTCATTCAAATTTGAATGTAAACATTTTCAGATATTTTCCATTCAAAATGTTTATTTGCTTATTCAGATAAATTTTGAATCTTGCCTCTGCAAAGTGAATTTATTGTGCTTTCCATTCATGGAAGTACTCATTAATTGATCCTCGTTTCATCTTAGATCTGACGGAAATTTGAAATACTGATTACAGTGAAAATTGTGTGAATTTTACATGAGAAAATCTAGAAGAAAATCAAGAAAGGCGCGATAGAGTTCTTGAACAGCCTGTATATTTGAATAAAGAAAACATTCCTTCCAAAAAACAAAGTTAAAAATCGCACAACACCAGGCTATAGTCCAACATGTTTATTTGGAAGCACTGGCTTTCGGAGCGCTGCTCCTTCAAACAGCTGATGAACGCTGGTTCTTCTGAAAGCTAGTTCTTCAAAATAAACATATTGGTTAATAAACTGCTGGTGTTTGATTTTTAACTTTGTACAGCCCAGTCCAACACTGGCGCCTCCAAATCATTCCCAAAATAAAACCCTTAAGTCTGTGGTTGAACAATTCAACAATCCTGCAACTAGATTATAATTCTCAGTTTATCTATCTTAATAAATATCTAATCAATGTCAGTGTAAATTCCTGGAAAACAACAAATCGTTTTGTTTGTTAACACACAAACTTTAATTGAAAATTCGTTGTTATCACAATTTGAGAATTATATTTTAAACCTCCAGTGATGTGAAGTGACCCATGGACAGAAATTGGACGTTGTAAATTCACCTACAGGCAGAGAAATCGGGACAAATACAAAATCAATCAACCTCAATCAAACAGCAGTTAGAATCAATCAGCTCCAGGGTGAATCAGATTTTCTTACACCTTGACTTCCAGTCAGTGCCTGAGCATTATACACCTCGCTTGGAAATGTCAATAATGAAGGGTTTTCACACCAACACATTGGATTCTTTGAATCCAGCTCATGACCACATGTGGATGTTTGTCACAAAATTATTAATCATTTTACAAATCATGGAAAAGATGATTGCTATTGAAAAGCTCTTGAAATAAATTAATCACTGCACATAAAGCCACACGATGGTATTCAAGGCCACCTAATTACTGTTCAGTGCAAAATCTTTTGTCAGTATTGTAATGTTCTCAAGATGAATAACCACAACAAACATCACGCTTTCACACCATCCCAAATATATGCAAGAGATTCCTTCTTATCATATACACACATCTTTCCCACACCATTAAATAGACTTCACTTACGACAAAGGATGCTGATAGTAACATGTTTTGAGATAAAGGAATTCCTAAATATAGGCGAGTTTTCTGATAGGTTCCCCCAATCATCGTGCTAAAAATGTAAATCCGGCTCAATACATTGTAACAGATCCCCATTCAACCTTTTTATGTATTCACTCAGAGACAATGTTTAAAAATTTCCTCTATAAATGCTGTTGACTGTTTTTTGCTATGATACCCATGTTCCTTGTCGATTTATTTTCTTTGTAATGCCTACACAAATGTCTGAATATTGATGACATGAAAAGTTGCATGGATTATATATTGTATTTCTACAGATGAAAAGCTGAGACAGCAATTACAGATTGCAGTTTTATCTGAGAATGTTGAATGATCAATAATCACTGCATATCGAAAATATTTTCCAAAACATGATGCCAGCATTCTAACTCTCAGTTCACTGATACTAATTTTATGTAATCAATATCACAGCAAACCCGTTTGGAAATATTGAATCACTTAATGTGTCAGTGTTCTAAAATAGATTACCAATTCATTGTTAGTCCAACAATCACACAGTAATTCAAGTTAGGTTTTGTAACAAATATCGTGAGATTCACAGTTCAATTTAATCATTATTTAGTAGTGCCAATTTTACAAAGAAAAAATTATCTTTTATTCCAGGTCAACACAACCACAAACCAAGCAATGATTCCTCATCCAACACTGACAGGAAATATCTGATACCTTCTCATTGGAATGTTCACAGAAATCATTGGATTCATATTCGCCTTACAAATGAAGATACGTCTGATTGTTTTAGACTCCAATAATTAATGTTCAATTCTACACGTGACGGATTGTAATATGACATTTATAATTATTTTAAGTTTACCGTGACTAGTTTTAACACTAAATGTTACTTATATCTAATATGTAATCATTGATCAAATCCAGTATAGTCGGCTTTAAGTGTGGAATTAAGTCTCAGTGACGTAAGCATATTGCATGGTACTGTTTCCTAATGGTAGCGAATGCTAATTTTTATTTTAGTGCTGAAATCCTTGTAGATTTGCTGCTGTAGGGAAGCCCCGAGCAGCCTGCCTTGGAATTAAAACACAAAATGGTGGAGGGGAGATAAATGAGACGAACAATCTGTTTCAGTCGTAAGTTAAAAAAGAACATTTTGTACAATCCTACTCCAAGTCCATAAGTATGCCATTCCAGACAGTCATACACCAGATAGTGATAAGAGAATGCAGGCATACAGAAAAATGACCAACCCTGACTTTCATTAATGAAAGAATAATTTTCCCAGTGAATGAATAAACACCAGCTGCAGGATAGAGCCCAGCTAACTTCCACAGCGGCTATCAGGGAAACAGACAGGGTTTGATTGCCAGAAATAGTTACTATTTTTTTTGGAGAATAGATAGATAACTTTCAGTGTGGAAACAGGCCCTTCGGCCCAACAAGCCCACACCGCCCCGCTGAAGCACAACCCACCCATACCCCTGCATCTACCCCTTAGGTAACACTATGGGCAATTTAGTATGGCCAATTCACCTGGCCTGCACATCTTTGGAATGTGGGAGGAAACCGGAGCACCTGGAGGAGACCCACGCAGACACGGGGAGAATGTGCAAACTCCACCCAGTCAGTCGCCTGAGGCGGGATATTGAACCCGGGTCTCTGGCGTTGTGATGCAGCAGTGCTAAATACTGTTCCACCATGCTGCCCACTAACGTTGCTCAGAACATTTAAAAAGTTTCCAATTACATATTCTTGAGAATCGTAAATAAGGCAGAGTGAGAGGCCCAAAGGACTGCAACAATTAATTTTGTAATCTGAGGAAATAAAATGCACAGAGAGATCCCAAGGCCTGGAGATTATACCACCTGTAAAACACCATGAAGCAATAGGAAGCTCGGGCAATCCATAGCGATGTTCATCCAAGATTAGTTGTTCTACAGGATCGGGTGTCTGTATAATGAGGGAAGGACTGTAACTACATTGCATGTGGACATTGTAATACAGAAGGTGTGTAGAAATACTGTTTTTTACTGTACACGTTACAGTGTGTCATGGATCTCCCTTCCTAGATTTGCCTCGGGGGATGATCCCTGCATTAACTGATTGCAGCATGAGTAAACATCTTCCACTTGCCTGAGTTCGGCCTATCTCCTCAGTCTTCATTCCTTGTCAGGGGAAATCACTCCTACAGCTATGGTGACATTTCAATTCAATATAAACACTTATTATCTGTGAAACTATTCCTTGCAGAGCGATATCATTTTCATGTTTTTTTTTATTTTTTGTGTGCAAGAAAATAATGGAGGAATATCCATTTGTTATTTAGTTCAAGTTAAGCTAAATTTTAAATTATTGAAAGGACTACACATGGGGGTGGCGGGGGGAGGGGGGAAGAACGATTCTTCAGCTCAAATGTCACATTAAGTGACAATGTCCGCTTTTCAAATCATGTGACCTCCAAAATGATATTCATTTTTTGGTTTCATTTTGAGATAGTTTTATTTTCTTCCAACAGTAGTTGTCAATGATCAATAATCACAGAATTATTAGTTTTTTGCGACAAAATGACTTCCTGTACCAAATGTCATTAACTCGATGTTTAGTTCATGATAATACTCACTTTCCTATCCTCATTATTTTCTTCCTAGTGCTGACATTTATCTAAACATTTATCATGATAAATCAGTTGTATTAATAAAATAGACATGAACCGACCAAAAAAAAGTTGAACGATGTTCAATTGTTGCTGAGATTTTTTAATTATTAAAGCCAAGTTTTATATTTTAATTTTCAGTTTATTAATCTTAATGAATATACAATCGACATCAGAGCAAAGTGCATTCAAAATATTAAGTCAATTTATTTATCAGGATTTTAGAAACAATGATCAATTACAATAATTACGCAATACTTTAACTTTGGCTTTATAACAAGAACAATGTGCTTTTAATACCTTCCATATTTCTTAGTGTGACTGCTACAATATTAAAACCTGTTTGATCAGGCCAATATACCCACAAAAGACCAATAATTGCCATTGCAACATCATTTGTAAATATATGACTTTTCCTCAGTTGAAAGATCACAGTCTTCTCAGCCATTGGAATTCAGAGAACACCAGTTATTTTACACTGCAATATTTCTCTTCGTTTCTGAACATTACTCAGTGGAATAGGAAGAGGAGATACCTCATTATTCTTAAATTCATTAATAAAAGTTTTCAAATCGATTTGTTGCCAATACCTAATAATTGTTCAATTCGGTAAGGGGTGGACATGTGGAACTATGTTTCCATACAATAACTAATGCAAGGACATTGCAATGTACAATCACTCGATCATTCTGAATATTGCTTTTCAGTTTAAACTTGGAAACACTTTTGAATTGATTTGATTGGAAATCACTTTAATGTTAACATATATTGTGTTTTTAATCACAATAACAATTGAATATGTTTCATGTGCAAAATCATTCAAATCCCCATGAATTTTTTGAAGCATACAAAAAAGGGTTGGCATCTATCTTATTTCATTAAACAATCACAGGAAATAGTGACTTCTTAGAAATCGTACATTTTCAGAAAGAATGAAAGTTGTCTTCAGCTGAATAGGCACATTGACTGACCAATTCATCATTTTGTTCCAATTTACAGGTCTATCAAAAACATTTTAATCTGCATTTCAGAAAATGAGAAACTTCTGACCATATAGAATAATTAAATTCATTTTTTATATATAATGCACACTAATCACACCATCCTGTCAAGCTGTCGTCCCCAAGTGATCATAAAAATCATGTTTAATTAAGACATTTGTTAACTCCCATCATTATTGTAAATTGCTACTGAATTTTAAGTAGATTACACACAGTATCCAACCATTTAATTCCAATCCAATTATTACAATAAACATCTGATTAGTTTTCAGCCCTGCCCAGCCTGGTTGGGAATGTTATGAAGGAATCTTGTGCAACTCTGGTCGTGTCTCTGTTACCAGACCAGAGGGTACAATTTCAATTCCCACCTTGCACAGAGCTGTGCCAGAGCAGCTCTGAATGTTGATAAGAAAATATCTAAGAATCGAATGAATTGCCTTTCAATTCAACATTAGATATGTTTTCATTTATTGTTCATTCCAATAATCACAATATCTGCTATATATTTTCTTCAGTCCACGAATAACAGAATGTATCTAATTCCACTCAATCAATATTCTTTGCAAAATATTTGATAATGTTGCACTCACAAAGATGAAATATGCAAAGTACAGATATTCCTTGATTTTCTTTTGTTCTGAAGAGCTGAGTTCAGACTGCACATAGAACTTGATGTTTCAAAGGTGTAAATACGAGAAAAAAAATCAAGTTCTTCTTCAGTTAAATAAACAAATGCCACTTCCTACTATATATCAATTTTTAGTTATGATCTGTTTATGAGTTGTCTTAAATTTGTTTTTAGTTTTCCACACATCTATTTATATTGAATGTAAGATTGAAATGTTGTGAAAATATCCGAGTGCATCCATTTGAAATTGAATTTTGCATATTTCTCTCTAATCCAGTTTATTGCATGATGACTTAACTGTGTTTTGTTCAGCAAACCTAGAGAATACTAAAAATTGTCTAATCTTAAATAAGATCTTTCACACACAGTTATCAGCCTGTTCCTAATTCATGTAAATATCTAAATTTATTGAAATCAATGTTCACACAAAACAGTGCACATAAAGCGACACAAAGATATTCATCATCAGCTGATTACTATTCAGTGGAATAACCTGAGTAAGTGTCTTATTGTTCCTGGGACAAATGACAACAGTAAGCATTTATTTACTATTCTATGCAGTTTATGCAATTGATGTGTTATATTTCAGTTCAGTCGTTCATGTTGATTTATATTGTTTAAACCAATAATTCTACTTTATCACAGATATTGAGGATACTACAATAACGTTGGGAAGCAAATTTTTGTCAATCTAACAATCTTTAAGCTCCTTTTTTGTTGTGTGTTTACAAGAGACAATTCAAATTATAACCATTTTATTACAATTTGAACAAATACTGCATTTTAAATTCGTGAAGTTCCTACATTTTTGCAAAAGGGTTAGTCTTCACTGTATATGTCATATTTAAAAAACTGTTATTTCAAATCATGCGTGCTACAAAATGATTATTGTTTTCATTTCATTGTAAGAAAAGAACTGCATTGACCATGTTGATGTTTTTGGCATTTCTATTCCAACATTATTCATCATTGTCCAAAAATGACAATATTATTAAAATCGCATATACGCCACATGTCATTGACTACATTGTTCAGTTTCAAGCTCACTTTCATGACTTACGAATTCTCTTCCTAGTTCTGACACAAATCTTTCAACATTGATCATAATATTGATCATATAAATTGATGTATCATATCTCTACAAGGAATCCGGTGTATGGAAATTCACAATTCTTGTATTACGTACATTTTTTACTTAAAAAAAGAAGAATTTTGCTCAATAATCACTGAATGGCTCATTTTTCTTCAATCCATAAAGCTAGGTACAATGTTTTATGCCTCGGTTTACTGATCTCAATAAATATCCAATCAACATCACAGCAAAGTGCTTTTGAAATATTGTATCATTTTAATTCTTCAAAATACAGCATTCATTATCAAGTCATTGCCATTACAGTAATGGCACAATTATTTATAAATAAGTCTTTTGAACAAGTATAATGAGATTCACATTTAGATTTAATCCATTATTTCTGAGTACGAATAGTACAGTATGAAAATGCCTTTATTTTTCAGGTCACCTACCCCACAAAGAAACCAATGACTTCCCATCCAACGTCATTGCAAATATCTGATGTTTGCTCATTTGAATGATCACGGTAATCTCAGCCTTAAAATTCAGGGAAATGTAATTACTTTTAACTGAATTAATTCCAGTTCATTTCCAGACATTGCTCAATCACTTGCAAAAAGAGATTATTCATTATTCTTTAATGCATTGACAGACTTTGAAAATTAAATTGTTGCTGATTTAGAATAAAAATAATAATTATTCAATCTAGTAGGTTGTACAAATTTGGATTTACGGCACAGTACATGAACCACTGCAAAGATATTGCAGTGCACAATCTCTCAATCATTGTAAATATCAATTTTTATTTTGCCTGTTGAAACATCGTTGAATTCAATTAATTATATTTGACTTCAATGCTCACATTTATTGTGCTTGTAATCATAATACGGCTTACGGATGTTTCATGCAACAAAATCAAATGAAAATGAATTAGCATCTCTATTCTTTCATTCAACAATGGCAATAAATTCTGATTTTTTTAAATTTTGAACATTTTGGAAAGAAGTGATGTTGTCTTCAGTTGAATTCTTGCATTGACTCAACGAATTCACAGTGTCCGCTACTTATTCTCTTTGGGTTCCTATGAAAAGAAGTTAACTAGTTCTTCTGGTTGTAAATTCCTGGAAAATATTTGACAATGTTGTGGTTTTAAAGGTGACAAGGCTAAGTGATCGTAAGTCATCAGTTATTTTGTGAGAAAGAGCTTGATTCAAACATTTCGAACACACACACACATTGTTATGCTGCTGTGTAACAAAAGGAAAACAAGTCGCTTTCTTCGGCATTAAGTAAATATATGCCACTTCCAATTATTCATTAGTTAGCTAATTACCTACATGTGTCATTAAAAATTGCAATTCATCGAAACATTGTTATGACCTTTGATCAAATTAAACTTTTAATTATTGTTTATTCATGAATTGCCGGGATTTTGTTTTTTATTGTTTTCCATACACCTATTCGTATTGAATGCAAGATTGACATGCGTTGACAATGCCGGAGAGTGTTCATTTGAAACTTGTTTTTTTTCATATCTTTCACTGATTTTACTTATTGCATAAGATTACATGGTACCTCAGTGGTTAGCAATGCTGCCTCACAGCGCCAGGGACATTGTTTTGATTCTCTCCTCGGGTGACTGTGGGGACTTTGCACGTTCTCCCCAAGTCGATGCGACTTTGCTGTCGTGTCCTCCCACAATCCAAACATGTGCAGGTTAGGTGAGCTGGCCATGCTAAATCGCACATGGTGTTCAGGGATATGTGCATTAGTCAGCTGTAAATGTGAAGAAATATGATCGGAAAAAGTGTTTGGGTGGGTTACTCTTTGGAGGATCATTTTATTCAAACAAATGGACTGTTATAGCATTGAGGGAACAGGGGTGCTTTCGTGGCGTCGCTAGTATTACTGTACAGCCCGAGATATAAGCCATGTTGGAACTGAAACGGAGGAATCTACAAAGAGGCAACAGAATGACATCGCATCCATTTGGATTTCTTTAAATCACTGACGAGCAGGAAAATGTAAACGGCGAGGGCGAGTGGGGAAGTGAGGAAGTTGCAGCTCTGGTGAAAGTCCAAAGGTCCCTCTGAGAGTGTAATTTCTTTCATTGCTGTTGCTGATTGAATGAGCCACCAACGTGCGAACTGCTCCAAAACATGATTCAGGACCTCTGGTGCCAATTCTCGCACGTTGAATAACGACAGACACCTTCCAAATGAGGTCTTTCAGAGACTTCTGTTTTCAACAGAAATGCAGCAGGGATCGAAACAGCATTTTAACCAGCTGTGCCGTTGGAGCTGTTC
Source organism: Chiloscyllium punctatum (assembly GCF_047496795.1). Taxonomy (NCBI): domain Eukaryota; kingdom Metazoa; phylum Chordata; class Chondrichthyes; order Orectolobiformes; family Hemiscylliidae; genus Chiloscyllium; species Chiloscyllium punctatum. The sequence continues at coordinate 13,193 of NW_027311344.1, read as the reverse complement.
CGAAGAAAAGGCAGCGGTGGGATGCGAACCCATGCCTCAGACGAGACTGGGGCTTTAATCCAGCGCCTTAGACCGCTCGGCCATACTACCAACACGCCCATGGTGCCATTTTCTTGCACTTCCAATTGTGCTCCTGCATAACAACAGATGCAAAGTCACGTGAAAAGGGTTCAATGATCCCTCTCCGACTCGCACAGTTGCTCGGATGTGCCCGTCTACAATATCAATTTCTCAGCAGATAATGATAGCCCATCAATCCAGACAAAAATCAATGGTAAACTGAGTCTATCTTCTCAGACTGGACTCAGCTACAAATTTATCTGTGGTTGCGGGAGAATATATGATCGGTTATGATTGGGTCAAATTACCATGAGCTCCTTGACATTACTGCAATTCGGATTCTTGCTTTGCTAAATGATTTCACCGATTGCTCGAAACAGGACAACTTTCACGTTTACACGGAACATGAAACACACCGGACTACAGGGAAAATGCACAAAGCTGAGCAGGCCGTGTCCCAAATCATACCGTGCAGCATAGTTTCAGTCACTGTGTCTGTTTTGCAGAATAAGGTTCCCAAAGAATGTTCCACCCTTTAACCGGAGGTCGCATTACAACCCGAGATCGACAGATTACATTGTGAGGATGCTCTGACCTCGGGGCCGGTTCGAGATGCCACTTTCCTTGCCTTTTACCTTAACCATGCAATTTGCTGCAGAGATGTTCACACCTGGACATGAGCCTCATGGATACCAACTGAGTTGGAAATCTGTGTGGGAATCGATGAGAAGCGACTCAATAAAGTTTAACAAATTCCATGGTGCTTTTTAGAAATGCAGTTTCTGTTCAGCTCAATCTAAAAGGCAGTTTCTGAACATAGTAACAGAAGTCAAAAGGTAATTACCTCACCCCACCCCAAGGTGCTAACTGCCCTTGAGTCACCTTCACGTGTCTGGTTGCTGAGTGAATCACAAAGAAGGATTTTCTCCAGAGCTGCAACTGCCTCACTTCCCCACTCGCCCTCCCCGTTTACATTTTCCTGCTCGTCAGTGATTTAAAGAAAACCAAATGGATGCGATGTCATTCTGTAGCCTCTCTGTCGATTCTCCGTTTCAGTTCCAACGTGGCTTAGATCTCGGGGCGCACCTTAATACTAGCGACGCTATGAAAGCACAGGTCCAGAGGTTCCTCTGAGAGTGTAATTTCTTTCATTGCTGTTGCTGATTGAATGAGCCACTAACGTGCGAACTGCTCCAAAACATGATTCAGGATCTCTGGTGCCAATTCTCGCACGTTGAATAACGACAGACACCTTCCAAATGAGCTCTTTCAAAGACGACTTTGGGATACATTTGACAGACAGATTAGTTCAGGAATCCGTGGTGCATTGTGACGCCAGCGCATCGGCTTCTTCCCTGTCTTTGAACCGGGCCGCCTGCGCAAGGAATGCAAATGCGGTAATGCTTTTCGTGGAAGGATCAGAAGGGGGTAACTGCACTCTCAAACAGAATGGCATATGATCAGAACCAGGTTGGAGAAAAACTTTACAAGGCTTTGTGCTGTTAGTAAATGGAACTGCATTGCATTTCACTTCGAGAGCAGATTTGTTTAAGCAAACTCGAAGGCAGGTTTGCAGATGGGAAAGCAAGCAAGTAAGCTCCGTTCTTGTCCATGTAAAAGGCTGCAGTTGAAGAACAAAGCAGTTTCGGCCCAGTTTCGAACTGGGGACTTTTCGCGTGTTAGGCGAACGTGATGACCACTAGACTACAGAAACAGGCCTCAGCCGTCCCTGCTGGGGCTCAGTGGCATTCAGCACTGAAAGTTGAAGCCATTCTACCTTTCACCTTTCTGTTTCCATTAGCTCGTTGTTTCATGGGACTTGTTTAAATTTGGCTGTGTGCTGAGCATGGACGAGATACACCGAAGTATCTGTTTCCACGCGGTGTACCCCCATAACGTTGTGTTGCTCACACCTGTTTTAAAGAATTTCGTTTTTGCGGAGCTTGCCGTCGCAGTCTGTGGCAAAATCATTCAGTCTGTTCGACTGCTCACGGGAAAGGTAGTATTGTGAAACACTGCAGAAATGAACGACTTCCTTACTTTTGCTCCGACTGACCATACTCCGGGAAAGTTTCCCAGATTCTCAGTTGAGGATTTTTACAGCTGGAAGTTACCTCAGAAACCCTGTTAATTCGTAATGTATTGAGCGAATCGCAAAACAGAAAGCATTTAACACGGAACACAAACAAAACGGGAAAACCAAATGCATTTTCAGACACAGCGAGCATGAATGCTAAATGTGAGACAGTCCGGGGGCATGAGCCATAAAGTAATCACACAACTAACAACAGGGCAATTCCAAACTACTCTTTCAAACATACTGCAGCCTGAGTGCACCACCACTTCCCAGACAATGCTGCAAAGCGACAAAGAAAGAACATAATAAGAATGGGCCATAAAAAGTGAATTTCACCAATCGCAGTCTCGATTAGATTACCTTTCCCTTCCGATGTCTCCAGGACGGAAATGAAGAAAGTGGGAGAAATTCAATAACATATGACATCGAAATAGATTGGAACGATTTTCTCATTGGCCAGAAAACCGAATGACGGCGAGTCGAGTCACCGTCGGACTCTGTTTCGCAACAGCGATGAAATAACAGTCTCCATTCGGTTCCAGTAAAAGCTCAACTTGCCTGGGACAGAAAGTAACAGTAGAGCTGCTTGCGATTTTCCGCGCGGGAGGCGAACACGATCACGACAGCACAGACACTTTGGAAAAATCGGCACTTTCCCACACCGCAGTCAATTCCCCGGGAAGCAAACCCATTTTTCTTCTGCTTTAAACAGAAACGCAGTAGGGATCGAAACAGCATTTTAACAATGCTGCGCCGATGGAGCTGTTCAGAGGAAAGGGCAGCGGTGGGATTCGAACCAACGCCTCAGTCGAGACTGGAGCCTTAATCCAGCGCTTTAGACCGCTCGGCCACACTACCAACACGCCCATCGTGCCATTTTCTTGCACTTCCAATTGTGCTCCTGCATAACAACAGATGCAAACTCACGTGAAAAGGGTTCCATGATCCCTCTCCGACTCGCACAGCTGCTCGGATGTGCCCGTCTACAATATCAATTTCTCAGCAGATAATGATAGCCCATCAATCCAGACAAAAATCACTGGTAAGCTGAGTCTATCTTCTCAGACTGGATTCAGCTCCAAATGTGTCTGTGAGTGCGTGAGAATATATGATCGGTTATGATTGGGTCAAATTACCATCAGCTGCTTGACATTACTGCAATTCGGATTCTTGGTTTACTAAATGATTTCACCCATTGCTCTAAACAGGACAACTTTCTCGTTTGCACGGAACATGAAACACACCGGACTACAGGGAAAATGCACAAAGCTGAGCAGGCCGTGACCCAAATCATACCGTGCAGCATAGTTTCAGTCACTGTGTCTGTTTTGCAGAATAAGGTTCCCAATGAAAGTTCCACCGTAAAACCGGAGGTCGCATTCCAATCCGAGAACGACAGATTACATTGTGAGGAAGGTCTGACCTCGGGGCCGGTTCGAGATGCCACTTTCCTTGCCTTTGACCTTCACCGTGCAATTTGCTGCAGAGATGTTCACACCTGGACATGAGCCTCATGGATCCCAACTGAGTTGGAAACCTGTGTGGGAATCGATGAGAAGCGACTCAATAAAGTTTAACAAATTCCATGGTGCTTTTTAGAAATGCAGTTTCTGTTCACCTCAATCTAAAAGGCAGTTTCTGAACATAGTAACAGAAGTCAAAAGGTAATTACCTCACCCCACCCCCACTCCGGAAGAGGTGCTAACTGCCATTGATTGCTTTTTGTTCTCGATGTGAAGAGCTCTCACGCCTGAGTCACCTTCACGTCTCTGGTTGCTGAGTGAGTCACAAAGAAGGAGTTTCCCCAGAGCTGCAACTGCCTCACTTCCCCACTCGCCCTCCCCGTTTACATTTTCCTGCTCGTCAGTGATTTAAAGAAAACCAAATGTATGCGATGTCATTCTGTAGCCTCTCTGTCGATTCTCCGTTTCAGTTCCAACGTGGCTTAGATCTCGGGGCGCACCTTAATACTAGCGACGCTATGAAAGCACAGGTCCAGAGGTTTTTCTGAGAGTGTAATTTCTTTCATTGCTGTTGCTGATTGAATGAGCCACTAACGTGCGAACTGCTCCAAAACATGATCCAGGACCTCTGGTGCCAATTCTCGTACGTTGAATAACGACAGACAGCTTCCAAATGAGGTCTTTCAGCGACGACTTTGGAGTACATTTGACAGATAGACTAGTTGAGGAATCCGTGGTGCACTGTGACACCAGCGCATCAGCTTCTTCCCTGTCTTTGAACCGAGCCGCCTGCGCAAGGAATGCAAATGCGGTAATGCTTTTCGTGGAAGGATCAAGCAGAATGGCATATGATCATTTACAATGCTTTTAACAGGATTTAAATGGAATCGTATTGCAGTTCACTTCGAGTGCAGATTTGTTCAAGCAAACTCGAAGGCAGGTTTGCAGTTTGGAAAGCAAGCAAGCTCCGTTCTTGTCCATGTGAAAGGCTGCAGTTGAAGAGCAAAGCAGTTTCTGCCCAGTTTCGAACTGGGTACTTTTCGCGCGTAAGTCGAACGTGATGACCGCTACACTACAGAAACAAGCCGCTATCCCACCTCCTGCGGCTCAGTGGCATTCAGCACTGAAAGTTGAATCTATTCCACCTTTCACCTTTCTGTTTCCAATAGCGTGTTGCTGTTCAGCGTAATTGACATCTTGAAAACGTTAAAAAAAGACACTCTTCCAACTCAGTTCCAACACGTTTCCAACTCACTTATTATCAATGTGGCTCGTGTCCAGTTGTGAATGTCTCTGCAGCAAATTGTACGGTTCACGTAAAATGCAGAAAAACATGCACACCAACCTGCACCAATACCTGTCTCCTGTTATTAAACTGTTATTGACAGAAACAACAGCACACAACCTTCCACCACTACCCTGTCTCCTGCCAATCAGCAGATATATGCAGAAACACACACAACCCTCCATCATCACACTGTCTCCTTCCATTAAATAGATATACACAGAAACACACACAACTCTCCAGCAAAACCCTGTTTTTTGCCACTATTCAGATATACACTAAAACACAAAACACAAGCCTCCATCGCCACGTTGTCTCACGCTATCAAGCAGATATACACAGAAGCACATACACACACAACCCTGCACCAACACTTTGCCTCCGAACAATAAACAGATATACACAGAAGCACACACAAATCTCTAAAACACCTTCCTGTCTCCTGCCATTAAACAAATATAACAGAAACACACACACACAACCCTTCACTACCACATTGTTTTCTGCCATTAAACAAATATACACAGAAACACACACACAATCATTCACGACCACACTGTCTCCTGCCATTACACAGATCTACACAGAAACACACGCACACACACTCACACACACAACGGTCTACCATCACACACTCACCGGCAATTAAACAGGTACAAAAAGAAACACACACATCTCGACACCATCCCCCTGTCTCTTGCCATTAAATAGACAAACACAGAAACACACACACACAACCCTTCACCACCACATTGTTTTCTGCCATTAAACAGATATACACAGGAACACACACACACACACAATCCATGACACCCAATTTGTCTCCTGTCATTGAGCAGGTATACACAGAAACACACACACAACCCTCCACCTGTCTCCTGTCATTAAACAGATATGTACAGAAATACACACACAAAACTCCAACACCACCCTGTCTCCGGCTATTAAACAGGTATACACAGAAACACACACTCACCATCCTCCACCACCACTCTGTCTGCTGCTATTAAACAGAAATTTACAGAAACATACAGCAACCCTCCACCACCACCCTGTCTCCTTTCATTAAACAGATATACACAGGAACACAAACACACACAAAGTTCCATCACCACTCTGTCTCCTACTATGATACAGAAATACACAGAAACGCACATACACCACTTCTACCACCACCCTGTCTGCTGCAATTAAACAGACATACACAGAAACACGCACATACTCCAACCACCACCACCCTGTCTCCTGCCATTAAACGGATATACACTGAAACACAGACCCATACATCGCCCTACCACCACCTTGTCTCCTGTCATTAAACAGATATGCACTGAAACACAGACACATCTCTCCACCAGCACCCTGTCCTCAGCAATTAAATAGATATACACAGAAACACACACATGCACAACCCTCCACGACCACCCTGTCTCCTGCCATTAAACAGATATACACAGAAACACACACACAACCCTCCATCACCACCCTGTCTCCTGCTATTGAGTGGATATACACAGAAATGCACACACACAACCCTCGACCAACTCCCTGTCTCCTGCCATTAAACAGATATACACAGAAACAAACACACTCAACTCTTGGCCACCACCCTGTCTCCTGCCATTAAAAAGATATACACAGAAACAAACACTCACAACTCTCGACTACCACCCTGTCTCCTGCCATTAAACAGATATACAAAGAAACACTCACACATACACAACCCTCCACCACCATCCTGTCTCCTGCAAGTAAGCACATAGACACAGAAACACAGACATTCTACCCTCCACTACCACACTGTGTCTTGCCATTAAATAGATTTACGCAGAAACACACACACACCAGCCTCCTCCACCACCGTGTCCTGCAATTAAACCGATACATACAGAAACATACACACATATTTCCAGCACCACCCTGTCTCCTGTCATTAAGCAGTTAAACACAGAAACACAAACACGTTCCTCCTCCACCACTGTCTCCTGTCATTAAACACGCACGCACACTACCCTCCACCACCACCCTGTCTGCAGCCCTTAAATAGATGTATACAGAAACACAGGCACACAACACTCAACGAACACCCTGTCTCCTGCTATTAAACAGGTGCACACAGAAATACACACACAATCCTCCATCACCACCCTGTTTCCTGCCATTAATCAGATATGCACAGAAACACACACACACAATCCTCCATCACCACCCTGTCTCCTGCCCTTAAATAAGTATACACAGAAACACACACACACAATCCTCCAACACCACCTTGTTCTCCTATTATTAAGCAGAGATATACAGAAATACACACACAACCCTCCACCACCACCCTGTCACCATTCCTTAAACAGATATACACAGAAACACACACACGCACACAAACCTCCATGACACCCCATCTCCTACCCATAAACAGATATATACAGTAACACATATACAAATCCCTCCACCACCACCCTGTCTCCTGAAATTAACATATATACACAGAAACACACACACACCATCCTCCTCCAACACCCTGTCTCCTGCAACTAAACAGATGTACACAGAAACATACACGCATATCTTCAGCACCACTCTGTCTCCTGGCATTAAACAGATATACACAGAAACACACATGCACACAACCCTCCACGAACACCAGTCTGTCTCCTGTCATTAAGCAGATATATATACAGAAAAACGCACACAACCCTCACCACCACCTTATCAACTCCCATTAAAGAGACTGGCACAAAAAAAACGCACAGGCAACCCTACATCAACACTCTGTCTCCTGGCATTAAACTGATACACACACACACACACACACACACACACACACACACACACACACACACACACACACACACACACACACACACACACACACACACACACACACACACACAACCCTCCACCACCATACTGTTCTCGTGCCATTGAGCAGATATACACAGAAATACACACACACAACCCTCAACCATCACCCTGTCTCCTGCCCTAAAACAGATATACACAGAAGCACACACACAACCCTCCATTGCCAGCCTGTCTCCTGTAATTCAATATATATATATATATATATATAAACACACAAACCCCCCACTACCTCCCTGTCAGCAGCCATTAAATAGATACATGCAGAAACACACACACAGTCCTCCACCACAACCTTATTTCCTGCCACTAAGTGGATATACATTCAAACACGCACTCTACAATTGAACCACAACCATTTCTCCTGCCACCAAACAGATATACATAGAAAAACACACACACACAATCCTCGACCGCCACCCTGTCTGCTGACATTAAACAGATATACACACAAACACACACACGTCCGTCCACCACCACCCTGTTCTGCTGCCATTTAGCAGATATATATAAAAGTACACACACACAACCCTTGACCACCTTCATGCCTCCTGCCCTGAAACAGATACACACAGAAACACACACATATACAGAACCCTCCACCATCACCCCGTTTGCTGCCGTTAATCAGACATACACATAAACACACACAGACACAACCCTCCACCATCACACTCTCTCTGGAGATTAAACCGATATAAACAGAAACACAAACTAATCTCGACACCATCACCCTGTCTCCTGCCATTAAACAGACATGCACAGAAACACACACACACAACCCTCCACCACAACCCTGTCCCCTGCGATTAAACAGATATACGTAGAAATGCACAAACACACAACTGTTAACCACCACATTGTTTTATGCCATTAAACAGATACACACAGAAACACCCACACACAAACACACACAAAACCCCCGACCAACATCTTGTTGCCTGCCATAAGCAGATATACACAGAAACGCACGCACAACCCTCAAGCACCACCACGCCACCTGCAATTAAACATATATACACAGAAACACACACACATCAACCTCGACCACTACCCTGTCACCTGCCATTAAACAGATATACACAGAAACACACATACAACCTTCTACGAACACCCTGTCTACTGACTTTAGCAGGTATACACAGAAACATACACAATCCTCCACCATCCTGTCACCTGCCACGAAGCACGCAGACACAGAAACACAGGCACTCTACCCTTCAACACCACTGTCTCCTGACATTGAATAGAGATACGCAGAAACACACACAACCCTCCATGACAATCCTGTCTCCTTTCATTGAGCAGGTATACAGAGAAACACTCACACACAATCATGTCATCTGCCATTTAGCATATATACGCAGAAGCACACACACAACCCTCCACACCAACATGCCACCTGCCATTAAACAGTTATACACAGAAACACACACACAGCACACTCCACTCCAACCCTGTCTCTAGCCCTTAAATATATATACACATTGACACACATGCACTCAACCCAAAATGACCATCCTGCCTCCTGACATTAAACATGTAGACACTGAACCCAATGCACAACCCTCCACCACCACCCTGTCTCCTGTCTTTAAGCAGATATACACACAAACACACACATCCCTCAACCACCACCCTATTTCCTGCCATGAAAAAGATGTATGCAGAAACTCACAAACATACACACACACGCACACACAAGCACACACAAAACTCCATGAACACCCTGCCTCCTGCCATTGGACAGATATACACAAAAAACACACACATCAAACTGTCTCGTGCCAGTAAGCACATATACATGGAAACACACACTCACTCACTCAAATCTCCTCGACCACCCTGTCTCCTGTCATCAAACAGTTATACATGGAAATGCACACACACACAACTTCCTCGAAATTTACAGCTGAGGGAACGGCAGTTACGATGCGATTAGGCAAGATTTAGGAAGTATACGATGGGGAAGGAACCTGTAGGGAATGGGCTCATTAGAAATGTGGCGCTTGTTCAAGGAAACGCTCCTGAGAGTCCTAGATAAATATGTTCCTGTCAGGCAGGGAGGAAGCTGTAGAGCGCAGGAGCCGTGGTTTACGAAGGAAGTAGAATCTCTGGTCAAGAGGAAGAGGGTGGCTTACGGTCGGATGAGATATGAATGTTCAGTTAGGGCACTTGAGGGTTACAAGGTAGCCAGGAAAGACCTAAAGAGAGAGCTCAGAAGAGTCAGGAGGAGACATGAGAAGTTGTTGGCCGATAGGATCAGGGTAAACCATAAAGCTTTCTATAGGTATTTAAGGAATAAAAGAATGACAAGAGTAAAATTAGGGGCAATCAAGGATATTAATGGGAAGTTGTGTGAAGAGTCGGAGGAGATAGAGAAAGCACTAAATGAATATTTTTCGACAGTATTCACTCTAGAAATCGACAATGTTGTCGAGGAGAATACTGAGATACAGGCTACTAGACTCGGTGGGATTGAGGTTCACAATGAAGAGGTATTAGAAATCCTGCAGAGTGTGAAAATAGGTAAGTCCACTGGGCTGGATGGGATTTAGCCTGGGATCCTCTGGGAAGCCAGGGAGGAGATTGCCGAGCCTTTGGCATTGATCTTTAAATCGTCATTGTCTACAGGAATAGTGCTAGAAGACTGGAGGATAGCAAATGTGGTTCCCCTGTTCAAGCAGGGGAGTAAAGACAACCCTGGTAATTATAGACCAGTGAGCCTTACTTCAGTTATTGGTAAAGTGTTGGAAAAGGTTATAACAGATAGGATTTACAATCATCTAGAAAATAATAATTTGATTATGGAGAGTCAGCACGGTTTTGTGAAGGTTATGTCATGCCTCACAAACCGTATTGAGTTCTTTGAGAAAGTGACCAAACAGGTAGATGAGAGTAAACTGGATGATGTGGTGTATATGGATATCAGCAACGCATTTGATAAGGTTCTCCACAGTAGGCTGTCATTCAAAATGTGGAGGAATGGGATTGTAGGAGATATAGCAGGTTGGATCAGTAATTGACTTGCTGAAAGAAGACAGAGGGTGGTGGTTGATGGGAAATGTTCATCTGGAGTTCAGTTTCTAGTGATGTGCCGCAAGGGTTGGTGTTGGGTCCACTGCTGTTCATCATTTTTATAAACGACCTGGATGAGGGAGTAAAAGGGTGGGTTAGTAAATTTGCATACAACACGAAGGTCGGTGGAGTTGTGGATAGTGACGAAAGATGTTGTAGGTTACAGAGAGACATAGGTATGCTGCAGAGCTGGGCTGGGAGGTGGCAAATGGAGTTTAATGTGGACAAGTTAGAGGTGATGCACTTTGGTCGGAGGAACAGCAGTTCAAAGTACTGGGCTTATGATAAGATTCTTGGTAGTGTAGATGAGCAGAGAGATCTCGGTGTCCAGGTACACAGATCCTTGAAAGTTGCCACCTAGGTTGACTGTGTTGTTAGGAAGGCATTAATATAGGGATCGAGTTCTGAAACCATGAGGTTATGCTACATCTGTACAAAACTCTGGTGCAGCCGCACTTGGAGTATTGTGTACAGTTCTGGTCACCGCAATATAAGAAGTATACGAAGTGTGCTTTGGAAAGAGTGCAGAAGAGATTTACTAGGATCTTGCCTGGTATGGAGAGAAGGTCGTCTGAGGAAAGTCTGAGGGACTTGAGGCTGTTTTCGTTGGAGAGAAGTTTGAGACATGGCTCAATAGAGACATATAAGATAATCAGAGAATTAGATAGGGTGGACAGGGAGAGTTTTTTCCAAGTATGGTGACGGCGAGCACGAGGGGCATAGCTTTAAATTGAGAGGTGACAGATATAGGACAGATGTCAGAGGTATTTTGTTTACTCAGAGAGTAGTAAGGGTATGAAATGCTTTGCCTGCAATGGTAGTAGATTCGCCAACTTTAAGTAAATTTAAGTCTTCATTGGACAAGCATATGGACGTACATGGAATAGTGTAGGTTAGATAGGCTTCAGATTGGAATGACAGGTCGGTGCAACATTGAGGGCCGAAGGGCCTGTACTGCACCATAATGATCTATATTCTATGTTCTGTGAACAGCCTGCTTACTGACCTTAAACAGATATACGCAAAAATGCACATGCATACACAACCATCCACCACCATCCTGTCTCCTGCCAGTAAGCACATAGATACAGGAAGACAGACACGAAACTCTCCACGACCAGCTGTCTCCTGCCTTTAAGCAGGTATATACACAAACACACAAACACACACACATACACATCTCTTGACCACCACCCCGTTTCCTGCCGTTCATCAGATATACACAGAAACACACACGCACAACCCTCCACTACCACACTCTCTCCAGCCCATGAAACAGATATACACAGAAACACGCACACATCCCTCTCCCATCACCCTGTCTCCTGCCCTTAAACAGATATTCACAGAAACACACATACATACAGAACGCTCCACCGCCACACTGTTTCCTGCAATTAATCAGATATACAAAGAAACAGACACACACACCCTCCACCACCACCAGTCGGTCTCCCGTCATTAAGCAGATACTTACAGAAAAACATACACATCCCTGCACCACCACCCTAACACCAGCATTAAACAGACAGACACAGAAAAAAACAAACAAAAAGACAACCCTCCGACAACCCTCTGTCTCCTGGTATTAAACAGATATGCACAGAAACACACACACACCCCTCCACCACCACCATCCTGTCTCCTGCCATTTTACAGATATGCACAGAAACACACACACACAAACCTCCACCGCCAACGTGTCTCGTACCAATAAGCACTTAGACACGGAAACACAGACACATATCCTCCACCACCACCCTGTCTCCTGCCATTATAAAGGATATAAGCAGAAACACCCACATGCACAACACTCCATGAACACCCCGCCTCCTGCCATTGGACAGATATACACGATAACATACACACACCAAATTGTCTCGTGCCATTAAGCACATATGCACAGAAACACACACGCACACTCAGTCAAACCTCCTTGACCACCATGTCTCCTCTCATCAAACAGTTATACACGGAAATATACACACACAAACTTCTACGAACACCCTGCCTACTGCCCTTAAACAGATATACACAAAAACTGACATGCAAACACAATCCTCCACCACCACCCTATGTCCTGCAATTAAATAGATACACGCAGAAACACACATACAAGCACAGCATTCAATGAACAACGTGCCTCCTGCCATTGAGCAGATATATGCAGGAACACACACACAACCCTTCATGACCACCTTGTCTCCTGCCACTGAACAGATATACACAGAAACACACACACCACCACCCTGTCTCCAGCTCTTAAATAGACATACGCAGAATCACAGGCACACCCCTCCGGGACAACCCTATCTCGTGCCATGAAACAGATATACACAGAAACACACACACACAACCCTCCACCACT
>NW_027311343.1:0-30046 GCF_047496795.1 Chiloscyllium punctatum | reverse complement strand
GGAGGATCGACATTTCGTGCCACAGCCCTCGAAATCCAGCCCCACTGCAAGTCCGATCTCTGGTCCCAACTCTAATCCAATACCAGATCCTAGCTCCCATCCCTGCCATGCCTTCACCGTTCCTCTGGACATCACTCTCACTGGAGATAAATGTTCAGTCCTCAGTAAAGGCTGCACGTTTACCCCTCTACGGTCCAGATTAATGAGTTCAAAACACGCTGCGACCTTGAAGCTATTCCGCCTCAATGCCCACTTTTACAACTGGATACCTTCTTCCAACTCCAACACACCTCATCTACTTCGACACCCCATGCTGACCTGTACCTGCCCTTGGTAACTTAATTTCAAACTGTCGCTGTGATATCAACTGCCTCAACTTGTCCAACCGCCTCAGTAAATCTACGCTCTCACCCTCACAATACTCAGCCCTCCACTCCCTCTGCTGTAACCCGAACCTCACCATCAAACCAGTGGACACAGGGGGTGCAGTGGTAGTTTGGTACACTGAACTCTACACCGCTGAAGCCAGGCGCCAACTCGAAGACACTTCTCCTACCGTTCTCCTTACGATGCCCTCAAGCCCCATCACCAAACCATCATTTCCTAGACCATAAACAAGCTCATCACCTCCCGGTATCTCCCACCCAAAGCTTCAAACATCATAGCTCGGGATCCACGCACCACCTGATTCAACCTCCGACCCGAGATTCACAAGTCTTAGTACCCGGCTGACTTGTAATCTGAGCCTTTTCCTGCCTCACCGAGCTCACCTCCACCTATCTCGATGCTGTCCTATCCCCCTGGTCCAGGTACTCCCTACATACATTCGGGACACCTCCCATCCCCTCGATTTCCTACAAAACTTCCGTTTCCCCGGCCCCAACTCCTCAACTTCACCATGGACAATCAGTTCTGCTACACCTCCATCCGCCAAGACCAGAGCCTTCAAGCTCTCCGTCTCTTCCTCTCCCGATTTCCTCACCAATATCCTTCCATTGACACTCTTATTCGTTTTGCTGACCTGGTCCTCACTCTCAACAGTCTCTCCTTCCAATTCTCCTATATCCTCCAGATGAAAGGCTCCAGCCCGAATCTTCGGTTTACCTGCTCCTCGGATGCTGCCTGACCTGAAGTGCTTTTCCAGCAACACACTCTCGACTCTGATCGCTGGCATCTGCTGATCTCACTGTCCCCCTGTAAATTCTCGCTGGCGACTCCAGAACCGGACTCACTGGTAAACGAGGTGTCTGCTGGTTACCTAGCAGCCGCATAGAGAGCATGGAAATCACAGAGCAGCATTATCTAACACCGGCACCCAAACCCGCTCACACCTGTCGCAGGGAGGTACTGCTGCCCTGAAATCTCCAGACAGATGCAGCGCGATCATTACAGACTTAGTGATCAGTTTCAGAGAGGCCACTGTGCATAGGAAAATTGGGCAGCCACAAGCCAGCAGCACATGAATCGGACCACTCTCTCCCAGCCCTCCCACACAGAGCAAAATTGGATTTCTCTATCGTGGCAGCCTGAAACGGCTGCCTATACTGTGGCTGAGCCATTTCCCCAGACTCCGAAATCCTCGGGCTGTCTCGCAAAGGAGCCGATGCAGTCTGCCTCCATACCCCCCCCCCCCCGCCCCGCCCCCCCCCCCCCCCCCCACAGTCTGTCAGAAAAAGGCAGGATGCACGCGGAGTTGGGGTGTGGGGAGAGGATTCTCATTTCAGTCTTGCTTGACTCTGGGGCCATCCACTGATCTGCACCTTCCTCTGTGGAACTTTCCTCTAGTTCGCAAACTGGTCCCACCATGGCTATCTCTGTAGTACCCATTTTACAGTCGTTATCTCATTTGTCAACTTTTGCATAGATTCTGTCACAGTCCCGGATACATCGACAAGACCTGCATCATGACTAGTAGCCTTTCTGAGCCTGCAAACTGTGTGAATGTAAAGTTAGTATTCATTGCTCTCCACAAGGTGTCACGCTCGAAATCCCTGACACACATCTTTCCATACTTCAGGCTGCCACTTCCAAATGCCCAGTGTCCTGTACACATTCAGAATACATAAGTGCCTGATCATGTTTGAACTCACCTGAACGTGACCTCCTTGACCCCCTCCTTTCCCTCTTGCCAACAACCTTTCTATCCCCCACTGCATCCTGCATCTGCTGAGTGGCATTGACAGAGCTCCCTTTGCCAATTGAATTGCACTGCCTCAGGCCCGCAAGAGCAGACATCACATTACAGTGGTCTGGTGATGGAGGAGTCCAAGTACCTGCATGTCCTTGGTGGAGTGGAAGGGGAGTCGAAGTGTTGAGCCATGGGGCGGTTGGGTTGTTTGGTCCGGGTGTCCCAAATGTGTTCTCTGAAATGTTCCGCAAGTAGGCGGCCTGTCTCCCCAATATAGAGGAGGCCAAATCGTGTTTGGGGATGCAGTAAATGATGTATGTTAAGGTGCAGGTGAAATTGTAGCAGATATGGAAGGATCAACACGACGGCTGGAGTAAGAGTGCCTCATCTTCCGCCTAGGAACCCTCCAACCACAAGGGATCAGCACGACAGCTGGAGGAAGAACGCCTCATCTTCCACCTCGGAAACCTCCAACCACAAGGGATGAACTCAGATTTCTCCAGTTTCCTCATTTCCCCTCCCCCCACCTTGTATCAGTCCCAACCCTCGAACTCAGCACCACCTTCCTAACCTGCAATCTTCTCCCTGACCTCTCCGCCCTCATCCCCATTCCGGCCTATCACCCTCACCTTAATCTCCTTCCACCTATCGCATTTCCAACGCCCCTCCCCCAAGGCCTCCTCCCTACCTTTTATCTTAGCCTGCTTGGCACACTCTCCTCATTCCGATAGAAGGGACCATGCCCGAAACGTTGATTCTCCTCCTCCTTGGATGCTGCCTGACCTGCTGTGCTTTTCCAGCAACACAATTTCAGGTCTGATCTCCAGCATCTGCATTCCTCACGTTCTCACGACATAATGATCAATACACTGGAAAAAGATTTTCTCATCGAATTAGAAAGATCCATAAGTACTGTTTCTGACAAACCGGACAACTGTCAAATTGAATAGAAAACCAGCATGAGACCTGCTGCAAGCGAGCTCCACCGCAAACGGCAAGAAACAGGAAACACAGCCAAAGTCAGCTCCGCTCCCTGAGGAAATTCTAGCTGACCGCCGCTATACTAATCATTTATCTCCTCACCCTGATCATCCTGCCACGGGATGATTGGAACCAGGGGCAGGTACTGAGAAAATTTAGGATTTCACGACTTACGGGTCAAGCAGATTAGCTGTTGCGTTTGAGCTCATGCCTCCATGCACTCCCAAGAGTGAATTCCCTTGAAACCCACCCCTTCAACGAATCAGAAATCAATGGCGGCTGGAACGCGATAAGTCCCTGAAGTAACCTCTCTAAGCTTGTCACCAGGAATGGAAAGTTAAGAGTGCAAATGTTTGGCCCACTGGAAACACGCAGGGTACCCATTAAACAAACTTAAGGAATGGGTCTCCGCTTATGCAATCTTTCCAACGATACCCCAGCACTACCCCTCACAGACTCGACCAGACAGCGCGAACCCCTGCCATCTCTCAGCCTCAAGAACAGCCATCCAATCAGATGGAATGCCGGCTGGCGCCAGTGCACGAACTCGTTGCTCCTCACTCCCGCAGCAAGTTGGTCCACACCAGAAGACAGTTTACTGATTCTTCACCTCGTCTACGTTACCAGCCAAAACATCTCCTTCATCAAAACCTGGAGAGAGTTCCAGACCGACAATTTGAGAATCTATAAAGGTATCTATGCTATTTGTGGCCACAAAGCCTACCCTTCATTATCCTGACCCAGAAGCTGTCATGTTGTATATGCGGTGCAGTCCCATTTGCATATCATTCCCAGTATTTCCCTTTACGACACCACCATATACAGGAAGCGAGGCCTCACCGATCTTGACCTGCTTCTCTCTATCCTTTCACCCAAATATGCAACCACTCGATTCAAAATGAAAACTCATCAGCTGGCCCCCACTTGGAGAAGGTAGCCAACGACCAGCTGAATGTCAAAACTGTTGGCATCCCCAATGGCACCCTGCAAAACTGGATGATCCAGGATTATCTGCTCTTCGAGAAAGTGGGCACATGCACCCTCATCGTTTCCAAATGCTGCACTAACTTACCCAACCCCAGTGTGGACATCAGTAACCCAGCCTGGCATTTCCAATGTGCTACCGCTGTACTGCTCAACCAAAAACTAAATGGGACCTATGGAACTGGGCAAGAACTGTGACAGTTTACCTGGAGCATAGCCTTGCTATAGGGATTCATATTCGTCATTATTATCATTGTCGACATCGCACTACTTGCATGGCTATTGAAATGTGTTTAAATCCCCAGCGTTTGTCCTCCAAGGTGCTTCCCCCTCCCCCTTACCATGCATCAATGAAGGCCCACTCGAACAATAACTTTGCAACCGACAAGGAATATGCAGCTTTGGATTCGGACTCCAAATACTAACCAACTGATTCTCGCCCGACCGCATCAGATTACCCCCCGGTTCTTGCGACATACCCCCTTCACCTCAAACTCAGTTCCCAGTCAAAAACAAAAAAAAGGGGAATTGTCGGAGAAAAAGAAATGAACTACTCTGCGTGCCCACTAATTGTTTGCAGAAGCCGTGTCAATTATTAACTAAACACAACATACGCAAAATACCTCAACTTGACGACAACCAGCTCAGTAACAAAACACCAAAACAAGCCATTTTCTGAACAGCTTGCAAACTCAATGAATCCCCTCCTGAGATGATCTGACGACATACCCCCTTCACCTCAAACTCAGTTCCCAGTCAAAAACAAAAAAATGTATTCCTAGCTCACAATAGCATCATCTCTATAGAAGCGTTGTGATGTGAGGACATCCCCAGTCTCCTCAAGTACATAACCCCACAAAGCCTACCGAGACTGAGTGACACCTGATACGATGGAAGATTGCACACCAGCCTGCATAAGCATTGAAACAAGGATACTGGAGATGAGAACCTGCACTAGATGAGGAACGGACACCCCTGTTACGATTATATATATTTTTTCCATTCAATATAATTTAAGTCATATTGTCTTGGAATTAACAATGCTCGACCAGAACACGGATGTAACACTATGCACACTATTTGTATCTGCAGCACGGGATAGAGAATCCTGGAATTATCTGTGCAGTGTGTCCATGCTGCACCACTCCTAGCAATATCTCTTGCCCATGATATCGTCAGAAATAAACCAGTATTCGTCTATTTCACAAGATCTGTGTGTGACCTCTTTTTGTCTTTGACGATTCTCCACAAGTATTGCTTTGCCATACTTAAAATACTCGGTTTTCCAGTTTTTCTGTTCAGTGAAAATTAGTAGATGAAACTACATATTCGCATTTGTCTGAACTGAATCTCATCGGGACACTCCCAGTCTACAGTCTGACCGGCTTAACGTGTTTCCAGGAGGGTTTCTGGTTCGAGTCTGTTCAATTAAGCCTTATTGTCCTCAACAACCCCATTGCATTTATTCAGTAACTGTGCTGGTGTCAAAAACGCAGACTCTTCAAATTTTCTGTGCATTTGTCTACAATATGGTTTGACAATAGATTTCATAGCAGACAAGGCAATTCATTAGGCACAAAAACAAATACGTTCCTTTGGACAAACAAACTCTGAAAATGATTGCTGGCAGCCTTTATTATATTGTTGTACATCAGCAGTACAGGCAGATTATTGTCTTCTCCAAGCTGGAGAATTTATTCACTCTATCATTTACAGTGGCTATACGTATCAATCAGACAATGCCATTGGTTTTATATGAAGCGATAGAAATGGCAAAAATCGTCATTATTTCACTTTTTAAATTTGCAGCAGACAATTAAAGCGATGTCATTGACTGAGTCAGCATTAACAGAAATGGTCCGGGTTTTCATTCAGCTGGGATTGATGAAGCTCTGTCTTATCAGTTGGCTCGTTACACGATAGGGTACCGCAGAATACTGGCAATTCCACAGTGATTCCCTCTATCCTTAGCAATTTTGATGTACCCGTCTTCACCCCAGTCTGTTCCCCAGCTGGAAAGTAAGAAAGTGCATTGGTGTTGGAATCAAAATGCTGATAAAAGAGACATGTTTGGAGAAGCAGCTGTTTTAACTCTGGTATGCAATTGGAATTATTTTAGGGACTGAATTCTGGAATTACTGAGCTAGACAATGAGTTGTAAAGAATAAGTTGCATCAGGGTGGAAAGAGTAAATTGTTTTCTTTAACATCAATTGCTGATCTGTACACTACGTATAGACTCACTACAACAATTCAAATGGCATGAGGTGAGATCAATATCAGGGATAGTCTGCAGCTGGAGTGGATACGAAGTTCTAATTGAATAGGGACGAGTGAAAGTGTATATGGCCTCCTGGAGATTTCCTTCTTGCCTTATGGAGGAGGAGATTTTCTCAGGGTTTTTTTTCAACCAACATCGTTCTGAGATTGCCTGCCACAGGATAGAGACTGTGCAGAGCATAAGTTGATTTGGGCAAAGGTTACCCCGTGTCTCCTAAACTGCAAGGATACTTCGGCCTCAGAATTTGTTCCATATCTGGTTACCCTGCCCAAATCACATTTCCAAGCTTTACCAAACTATTCCAGCACCCATTAAACTGTAATACTATCTACCTTACTACACAACAATGTGTACGTTCTTATAAGCGACCCACATACTGTTTCTTCTGGGAAATCAAGTAGAAATGTGTGTATGTGTCAGTGTGTGTGTGTGTGTGTGTGTGTGTGTGTGTGTGTGTGTGTGTGTGTGTGTGTGTGTGTGTGTGTGTGTGTGTGTGTTCACCAGAACCACAGGACTTCTTTAATCAAACATTTTGTATCCAATCTGGCCCTGAAGATGTGACTGCTTCTTCCAAACCTGACTGCCGTGATTGTAATGACGGCAGCCAGCGATGCCTCAAAGAATAAATGGCTGAAAGGAGACAGACGGTGGTACTTGATGGAAAATATTCATTCTAGAGTTCAGTTACTAATAAAGTACCGTAAGGATCAGTTTCGGATCTACTTTTGTTAGTCGATTTTTATAGAAATGAACTGAATGAATGAGAAGGATGGTGGACTAATATGCGGATGATATTAAGTTCGTTAGAGGTGTTGACAGTTACTAAGGATGTATGGATTGCAGACATAAGTAGATAAGCTGCAGAGCTATGACGACAGGTGGCGAATGCAGTTTAACGCGGTAAAGTGTGAGGTGATTCAGTTTGGAAAGAATCCAATGTAATGGGCGAATGGTCAGATTCGTGCTTGTGCAGATGAGCACAGAGATCTCAGTGTCGAGGTACATCGATGTTTGAATATTGCCTCCCAGGTTGATAGGGTTATTGGGATGGCATATGGTGTGTTAGCTTTGATTGTTAGGGGGATTCAGTTTCGGAAACAGGAGATCATGCTTCAAGCCATACTAAACTCTGTCGCAACCACATTCTGGGTAATATGCACACTTCTGGTCACCGTATTACAGGAAGAATGTGCATGCTTTGGAACGGGTTCAGATGAGATTTACTGGGCAATCGACAGTTATGGAGGGAGATAGCAAAAGGAAAAGCTGAGGGAGTTAGGCTGTTTTCGGTAGGATAAAGTTTCAGGTGAATTAATTGAGACACATAAGTTAATTAAAATATTTGGTAGGTTGGATAGTGAGAGGCTTTTTTTCCTTGAATGGCGATGGCTGGCAGGAGGGCTTTAAAATCAACAGAGATAGACATTGGACAGATGTCAGTGGTAGTTTCTTTCCTCCGATTGTTGTCGGGGCTTGGAACTCTGCCTGCATCAGTGGAGGTCTTGCCACATTTCAGAATATTTAAATGGTCATTGGTCAGGAATATGTACGAGAATGGAATAGTATTTGCTCCATGGGCTTCAGATTGGTTGCACAGGTCAGCGCAACATCGAGTGTTAAAAGACATTTACTGGGCTGTAAAGTTCTATGTTCTACGTTCCAGAATTGGGGCTGTTAATCTGATCCCATCAGTGTCCGAGTGACAAGTGATTAGAGCTTTGTCCTTGTTTCCCTGTGAACAGGTTGTACAGTTGGGTTTGAGATATGACTTTGCCGCCCATTTCCCCAGGAAATTGTTTTCTGTTGTTGTGTATAGCTGTTAATTTTAACCATATGTTTGTAATTTGTACTGGTAAGTTTAAAAACTGGTTGTGATTCAGGGATAATGACACTCTGATGCCTGCCTCTGTGCGAAGCAATACTTCAGACAAGAACCGTACACTTGTAAGTGCAGCGTTACTTGGTGATGGGATACCTGCCTCTGACTTTTTTTTAGATATCATCTCAGACAGCACAACCATTAAGCATTCAATTCCAGATAAATACAGAGTTACGTGCTCGTTGAACAGATACAAAGGTTGCAGCACAGAGACAGGAAATTCATTCCATGCCACTCTCCCTTCTCCGTCTGTGATCAGGTGTTTATTATTTCAAAGAGTACGGACCTGTTTTTAACCAGCCAATACTTCATTCCATCCTCAATTCCAAAACCAACCACCAGCACTTCATCGGTTACATATCCATTGCAATTTTCATCATAGTAAACTCCTGTAAGGAGACACATATTAAATGGTTTATCTGTGAAATATTTAATTAGTGTTAATTTAGCTTTGTTTCATGAACACTGACATGTCTGTTTTTACTAACTGTCTTCAAATTGATCGTCCTCACTCCGCACCATGACGTCTGTTGACTTTAATCAATGTTTCCCAATGATATCGCCTCCACCATTCTCACTTCCTCTCGGCACATCCTTCAGAGTCATAGACTTTTTTAGTGTAGAAATGCTTCGATCCTTCGATGGAAATCGTCCATGATGAGCACATATCCTCAACCAATCTAGCCCTATTTTCCAGCACTTGGCCAATATCCCTGTAAACCATTCCTATACATCTACCCATCCAGATGCCTTTGCTAATGTTGTATTTGTATCACTCTCCACCACCTCCTCTGGTATTTCATTCCAGACACGTACCATGCTCTGTGTGAAAACATTGCTCCTCAGTTAAGGTTTAAATCTTTTCCTTCTCACCTTAAACATACGGTCTCTAGTTTTGGACTCTCCTCCTCTTTATTCGTCCCATACCCATTATTGTTTATGAACCTCCACAAGCTCACCCTTCAGTCTCTGTCGTACCAGCGAACAAGGCTGCAGCCTTCTCAGCCTCGGGCGAAAGTGAGGACTGCAGATGCTGGAGATCTGAGTCCAGATTAGACTTATGCTGGAAATGCACAGCAGGTCAGGCAGGATCTGAGGAGGGAGGAAAATAGACTTCATCAGGAAGAGCTGTTGCCCGAAACTTGATTTTCCTCCTCTTCAAATGCTGCCTGTGCTGCTGTGCTTCTCCAGCAAAACTCTAAGCTGGACTCAATTCAGCCTCACTCTGACCCTCAAATACTTCAACCCTTGCTCAGTCCTTGTAAATATTTTCTGGATCCTTTCAAATTTAACAACATCTTTCTTACAGCAGAAAGTCCAGACTTTAACATAAAATTCTAAAACTGGCCTTACCAATGTCCTTTGCAGCTGGAACATGACATCCCAAAGCATATACTCAATGCACTGACGAATGCTGCTTTCACTCCCCTGTCGACGTGTGACTCCAAAATCATGGAATTATGCACGCGGGCCCCGAGGTCTCTTTTTGTTTAAATAACACTCCCTCAGGCCCTGAAACTTTCTGCATACATTTCTTTACTTTCTTTAATTGTCTCCTGTCCATTCCGGCTGGCACTGGAGCACCATCCCTTTTCTTATTTAATTTCCTTGTTCCACCCAATCACAGACTATCTGTTTTCCAATTGAAGGTCCGACCTTGATTACATTCTTCCATTTATTTAATAATTTTTGCTGTTGTTTTTATATCTTGCTGAGATTATATTCAGTGTAGAAATAATTTACCAGACATTTGCAGAAGACACTGACCATGGTATCTGACCGTGTGGAATATCGGTTTGCTGCCATGTGTGTTAACACATTCTGTTAACTGACAAAATCCTACACCTGGGGTAATGAAGGATCTCCACTCTGCATTCAGTATTTTTCGGGTTTGTCTCCAATTGTGGGTTGTACAGTAGAAGTGCTTTGTGATTTGAAATGTTGATGGAGTCAATAGAGAATCGTCCTGCACATGGAGACGACCTGTGTCATCATCACAAGGAAGCTGTGCAGGCTCCACCACCCTGTTCAGACCACCGTCTTTGCAAGTCATCTCGAGTCGCCACACGAGAGGAGATCAAGAACAGAATAGAAACAGCTGCTGAGAGAAGAGGTGGAGCAGAGAGTGAAAGACTCTCAGCAGGAGGCCAAGAGATTTCAAGTCGAAGGTCTCGCCCTTCCTCTTAATCCAGCTACAGTGAGTGTAGCGTCTTCAATTTACAATCAATAAAACGCTGACATGTGCAGGTACTCAGCAGCACATCAGGACAGTTACACCTCACTGTCAGTTCTCTGAGCTATCGCACAATGTTTTGAGCTATTTGCATCACTCCAAATGGGAGCAGGTCCATTTCTCATTACCATTCATGAGCTCACCTTGTAGCATAGTCTCGCTTTAACTCGATGATATCTGACAGAACTGGACGGCATGTAACACGGGAGGAGTGTAGGGAGGAACAAGGGTAATGGTCATGGTCCATGGTGAATTTGAAGTGATATTAATACCAAAATAGTAACAGTAAATGTCTCTGTAGATTTATGATTTCTTATACCTTTTCTTGAATCGTCGATCATATGATTCAACGACATCATCCAGTGCTCTGCAACTTACCTTCTTTATAATGTTGAATGGATTTCAGACTTGCATTAATCACAACAGACATCGGTCCTATCTCTCTCACTGCTTGTTCCAATGCTTCCTCGCCTCCCCAAACCCATTTCTGGCCAGTAATTTTAGCAGCAATTTTATCTCGTTGAAATCTGCAGGAGCCTCCATCCTATAGTTTAAATAAAATGTTGAAAATGAACGCTCATTAAGTTCATGATAAAGCTATTTTTTCTTTTCTTGATACTTTTCTGCATTCCTACTTTGGCAGCCAATTTATTTTCCCAAATCTGTGTCAGCTTTGTTCACTTTTTTTTAGAAAAAGATACATTTATAGTGACTTAGCATGAAAACAAGCCGTTTGTTCCAACTCGTCCACGCCGATCATATATCCTGACGTATTGTCGTCCTATTCGCGACCATTTGGCCCTGAACACTTCCAATCCATATACCCATCTGGGTACCTTTTAAGTTTTGTAATTGCCCCAGCCTCCACAACTTGTTCAGGCAGGTCATTCCATACATACATGAGCCTCAGCGCGAAACAATTACAAATCAGATCATTTTTAGGGTTTTCTTGTGTCAAACTTAATATTTATTGCTCAATGTATTCGAAAAATTCTACACTGAGACCAAGCAATGGTATTGCAAATGAATTGAAATGTGAGTACATGAAGAACATTGTTCTTTGTCTTGACAATTCAATATCCCAATCAAGCTCATCCTCTGGTTAGCTCATAGTGAAACTAGACGAGAAAGAGTTAAGTCTCTTCAGTGTTTTCGGTCGACTCATCTGAAAATTGTGATCGTCCTTTAGTAAACTCAAATCTTCACATGCAGATAAACGTTTCCCAAACCGTCAATACTTGCAACATTAGAGTCATTGGATTACAATTAATTAGTATTAGTCTCAGTGCCTATTCAAATATTTCCCCTTTCACCTTAAGGCTCTGCTCTCTAGGTTTGGACTCCGATCCCATGGCTAAAACATTCGGCTCTTCACCCGATACATGTACTTCATGATTTTATAAACATCAATAATATCACCCTTCAGCCTCTGTTCCTCCGCTGGGAGAAAGGCCCCGCCTATTCAGTCTCTCCCAAAAACTGAAACCAAATCCCAGCAAAATACTTGTCAATATTTTCTGCACCCTGTGAAAGTTAAAAACATCGTCCCTTTAACAGAGCAACAAAACTTGTGTAGAGTTTTACAAAAGTGGCCTCGTCGATGTCCTGTACAGCTGCAATATGACGTCGCAATACCTGTACCAATGATTTGAACAATGAAGGTAACTGAGCCAAGTGCCTCCTTCACCATCCTATCTATCCTCGGCTCCACTTCCAAGGAATTATGCACCTGCACACTTGGCTTCTCTGTAAATTCCTGCATTTTGGAAATGATGGAGTATATTGATTGTCTAAAGTATGGCCACTATGCCCGTGTTTTAACGAAAATTGGAAAATTATAAATGTGGTGACTTTTCAGAGTGTTGGTACTGTCTGATGGAGTGAAGATTCTGGTCAATAATTTTCAATCACTTCTCATCAATGTTGCAGTTACTTCAGCTTCAGGACACAGGGAAGAACATGATGCCAATTCTGGGGTGAGATTGATACTGGGAGTGATATTGGAATGGGTGTCTGTGTGGAGCAGGAGGGATTGCCACATTCACCCAGGTTTAATTCCAAGGTGGCTGAAAATGTAGTTGTGGCAGACTGTGTCAGCGTTCATTCAAACTTGGCTTGGAGAAGGTGTGATGAGCTGCCTTCCAGAACATTTGCAGAATTTTTGATTGGTACAATTCTGTTCGAGAGGGAGTTCAAGGCTTTTGACCCAAAGTCGGTGACGGAATGACAATAGATTTCTGAGCCCGGATGGTGACTGATTTGAGGGGATGTTGCAGGGAGTGGTGTTAATTGTATCTCCTGCCCTCCTTGGCGGAAGTGGCTTTCGGTTTGGAAGATTCTGTCTACAGTCCATCAGTCAACTACACAGCTGTAGCTCGTGGATTGTACATACTGCTGTCACTTTGTGATGATATTGGAGGGAATTAATATTTGTGGATTTGATGCCAGACAAATGGAGTGAATGTCCTGGATGGTGTCAAACCTCCTCAGTGTCAAAACATAGAACACTGAACAGTGCAGCACAGTGCAGGCCCTTCGGACCCCAATGTTGTGCCAAATATTTATCTTCATCTAAGATCAACCTAAATACACACCTCTCCAATTGCTGCCTTGCATGTGCTTGACCAGCAGTTGCTGAAATGGTGTGAATGTCTCTAACTTTACTTCCAAAGCTAGCAGTGGAGTCCACGCATCAAAGCATCTGCGGAAACAACCTACTTCTGGTATCTTCCCTTTACTTTCTCCAGTGACCATAACTGTATGACCTGTCGTGACAGCCTTTTTCCTGGATAAACGTCTCTGGTTACCTTCCATTTCTTTATCCAAGCCATTTATATAAAAAATAACAAAGATAAAAGGCCCAAGAACAGATCCCTGCAGGAGATCACTGGTCTCCGACCTTCAAATGAATGACATCCCATCCACGACCATTTCCTGTCTTCTCTTGGCAAGCCAATTCCGTATACAGGCAGCCAAATTTCAGTAGATCCTATAACCTCCTAACTTGCTGAATGAGCCTGCCGTGGGGAACCCATCAAATACCTTACTGAAATCCATATACATCCTATCCACTGCTCGACCTTCATCAACCTGTCTCAACACATCCTCAAAGAACGCATACGAATTGTGATGCATGACATGCTCCTCAAAAAGCCATATTGATTTTCCTTAATCAAAAATCATTATCTAAACAATCCAAAATGCTATATCTGCGAACTTTCTCCAGTACCTTGCTGACCACAGACGTAAACCTACCTCGACAATAATTTCCAGTTTTTTTTCTCTATTTAATTACTTGAAGAGAATTACAATATATTCCTCCCTCCAAACATACCGAACTACTCCTGTGAAGAGGTTGGATTCAAAGATCATTGCCAGAGGTGCAGCAATCTCATTTCTCACTTCTCGTAGGAAATGTCGATAGATCTAATCCTGCCCTCGAGATTGAATCATACTCACGCTTTTCACAATTTATACCATATCCACATTCTAAATATCAATCAGTTCAAGCCTATTAAGCTCTTCCCCAGTATTCTCGCTATCATCGAGCTCCCTCTCTCTCACGACTACTACAGCAAAAAAAAACTCATTTTGATCCTTCATTATCTCGCCACGCTCGATGCTTAAGTTCCCTCCATTGGCTTGGATCCAGCTTAGACTCTCGCAGATCATTCTCTTATTCCTAATGTACGTGTGCAAAACATTCGGATATTTTCAAATCCTTCTCGCCACGGCTTTCTCATGCCCCCAACCAGTTTTCCTTCGCCCATTTTTGAGTTCTTTCCTTTCGACGCTGTAATCGACAAAATTTTCGCCAGATCCCATTCTTCTGCTCTTGTCATCCAGGGCTAATTTCCTTTACAATTCCGCACCGGTCTCATTGGGACAAAGTTATTCAACACAGTAAAAAAAAATGCTACACATTTCTGTTGTGCATTTCCGTAGAACAATTATTCCTAATTTGCACTCCACGGGACCTTTCGAAGAGTAGTAAAACATCCCGTCCCCAGATTAAATTCCCTCTCATAAAGGAGAAAGTGAGTACTGCAGATACTGGAGATCAGAGCAGAAAATATGTTGCTGGAAAAGCACAGCAGGTCAGGCAGCATCCAGGGAGCAGGAGAATCGACGTTTCAGGCATGAGCCCTTCTTCCTGAAGACGGGCTCATGCACAAAACATCGACTCTCCTGCTGCTTGGATGCTCCCTGACCTGCTGCGCTTTTCCAGCAACACATTTTCGGCTTCCCTCTCATACAGTCCGTTTCTATTCCTACCCACGGCGACTGCACATTTGTGGCATTTATGCTTTCTGTCACCGAAATGCTCACCCATCGAGATATCTAACACCTGGCCTGGCGAATTGTCTCGAACCAAATCCAATATGGCCTCTCCCAGTCGGCCTATCTATTTATTGTATCAGGAATACTTCCTGGTAACACCCAACAAAATCATCTCCATCCTGATAATCTTCACCACGGATGTTCCAATTAATATTGGGGAATTTCAAATCACCCTTATCAGCAATTCTGTTATATCTGCACGTTTCCAAGATCTACTGTCCAATCTGTCCAATGTCTATAGTAGACAACCAATAAAATAACTGTTTCTTTCTTTGTTGTCGGAGCTGTAGTCATCCAGGGATGATGAAGTATTCCACCATATCCTTGCCTTTTCTTTAGTTGATGGAAAGGCTTCAAAGATGTTGATAATGTGAGACTCAGTGATGATTAAATTACCTCACTTGTTGGATTATGTCATTGCCTGGTACTTGTCTGGTGAGAATGTCATTTGTTATTTATCTTCGCAAGTGGAGATATTGTCCACACCTTGCCGCATTGGACACAGATTTCTTCAAAATGTGATAAATTCAAATGTTTCTGACAATCGTGTAGATAATCCCCCTGCTTACCTTTTGGATAGAAGGCCACTGACGAAGCAGCTGAAGGTGGCTGTACCAAGAAGGCTACACTGAGGAACTCCGATCGACATGTCCCGAACAGAAAGCCATCAAATAACTGCAAACACCTTCCAGTGTGTTCGATATAATTACAACCAAAAGATTTTTTTCTTCCAATTTCCATTCACTCCAGATTTTCTTGGGCTCCTTGATGTCACGTCACGCCTGAATGGAAAGGGGTGTCATTCTCACTTCAACGCTTGATATCAGGTCGTTTCCCCAACTATGGAGTGTAAATTAGGGACTAAAGTTGTAATGAATCACAAGCCGAGTATTCGTGCTGGAGTCCAAACTGAGGTTGCCAAATTGGCAATTTATCATACTGAGCAGTTCTGATCCCAATGCCAATATAATTCATTCAGTGGTGAGTGAGGTGATCAACATGAGACGACAACGACATGCAAATGTGTTCAGCATTGATTGTAGATTTAGGGGTTGGGAAAATATCAAGTACCAGTTGACAAAGGGTACCCCTGCTGTTATCAGACCTCACTGCACCACACCCCACCCCAGCCAAACACACCCCTCCTCAAAGCTGTGTTGTTATCGTCACCTCCACTCCTCTCACTCAGTCACTTACTGTTGGTCTGTTACCCAAGATCAATACCAGCCCTCAGGTTGTTGTACTGAATGTTACTGCCTTCCTGATGAGCAGCGCCACTGGCCTTTGGCTGGTAATGACCACTCCTTAGCGCTGTCATTTGTGCAAAGCCATTCTCTTGTCCAGCTCAGTGCCTGAGTGACAATTCCTACACTGGAGCTTCATGAAAAGAGGAGACTCTGTTAATGTTCACTCGCCAGCCAGTGAGTGAGAGGCCATCACTTCCATAAAACATAGCCAGAGAATAGGATTAGTGTAGGGTGATGCCCGGTCACCAGATCATGTACGCCTGTCATATGACGAGAGTGTTTCTTTCATTCAGTTGTTTCTTTGGCCAATGAAACGCTGGAGTTTGGAAAGCAGGGAAGATGGGCAGACAATGAACTTAAATTTTGAGTTGCTTGTGGTCTCAGATTACCACGGGAACAATTAAACAGTGTTGACACAAACCTAAAACAAAAGCAATTGCTGTCCTGGATAATGCGCAAGTCATCTACAATGAGTCCAGACATGAGAGTGTGGAAGAGCTGGGTTTAAGGATTTGAAGAATTAACTGAAGAACAAGGTGAAACTGTGTAACACTGAGACAAAGAGCTGGGATTTGCACGCAAGAGGCTGATCCCAATCAAATCCAAGACTCGGGGCAATTGTGACGTGTAGACAGACAACAACGGCTTCTGGAGGAACAACATCAACTGCAAAGCAACTTACGCAAAAACGTCTCCTGAGTATCGATTCAAGCCAAGTTTCTTAATTACACCACAATATGCCGAATGTCAACCCAGCAAGTCGCATGGTAAATGACATTCCTAAAGAGTAAACGCCTCTCTTAACAAATCAACATATTTACATTCCTTTTCATGTAAAATTCCAGATTATATGAGAGTGACTGACCAGCCCGTTGGGGCATATGGGAGAAGCAGACAGACATTCCTGACTCTTCAGATCTGTCCATCGCTGTGTTAGGATGTTAACTGTTATAGTGGATGGCGCACGTCCCAGTCTGAAGGACAGAATATGCTGAATGTTCCGTTGATTCAGCCGAACGTCACATCCAGATGCTAAATCACAGTATGATAGAATTCCCAGAGTGTAGAAAATGCCCATTCGGCCCTACCTTATCCCTGTAACCCTGCGTCTCCCATGGCTTAAACACCTAACCTATAATTCCCTTCGCACTCTGGTTAGGTAACATAGACAATCCCCCTAACCTCCACATCTTTGAACTGTGGGAATGGTGAGCATTAATTCACAAAAAGTGAAGTATTCTTAACTCCTCAGACATATTGTCTGAGGGTACGAGGTGTTGTGTCAAGATGTAGGAGAGCTTTCCAAGATAAGGTTGAGATGACTGGGAGTGCTGAAAGATTTTATTCTCTCAGCCTCCTTAATGGTGCTTATACAGTGACACTTTCAGAAACCTGAGGGCAGACTCTTAGGGAAGGATTGACACAGATCCAGGATGGCAGCTCCCATTTGAAAAGCATTGCGTTTCAGGGTCTAACACCATGGATGTTGGAAAAAGTCCGTGCTTCTGAAAACCACCGAAGAAATTTCATTTGAGTTTTTTACTGTCACATGCATGTTCTTTGCACATACAGTGAAATGTGTTGTCTAGTGTTGCCACGCTGCAGCACCATCTCAAAACACATTTAAAATCACAACATACAATATAAAAGAGAAACATATGGAGATATAAAGAGAACGTCCAACTTCATAGTCCTTGCTAAGTGCTCAATCATGGACATGCTGGTCAGGCATGTGTCCCCTTCTCTATCACCGTCGGAATGAAAGTCGCCAAATCTTTGGCAGCATCTTGACTCCGCTGATGCCTTGGTCAAAAGGAGGCCTTGATGGACCTCAGCAAAGTAGTTGGCACTGATGCTGCTAGGCATGACATTGGTCCAAACACGATTCTGTTGTTACCACGAGGCTGCTTTCGATATCGCTGTCTAATGCAGTCACTGCAGTTGCTGCCGGATCTTGTACTGGGCCTAAGCTCCATTGCTGCCTCCATGAATCTGTGATGGAGACCTGCACTGACAGGTACCCGAACTCACCTTCCCCCCATCTCCATGAATCTGTGCTGGATACAGATCATGACAGGAACCCGAAAACACCTTTCCCGTCCCTCCATGAAATGTGCTGGATAGCGACACTGACAGAAACAAAATCAATCTGCACTAATCTATGATGGATGCAGTAATGACAGGAAACCAAACTCACCTTTTCTGCCTCCATGAATCTGAGCTGGATACAGATACTGACAGGAAACAAATCTCACCTCCGCTCTGGCTCCGTCAACCCCTGCTGGATACAGGCACTGACAGAAAACTAACCCACTTGCACGCTACCTCAATGAGTCTGTGCAGGGTGCAGATGCTGCCAAAATCCCAGACTCACCTGCGCAGCTAATTTTGTGAATCTCTGATAGACGCAGACATTGCCATGAACGAAAGCAGAGCTCATCTGCTGCCTGCACGAAACTGTACTCAATACGGACACTGCCAGGTACCTAGACTCATCACCGCCTGAGCAGCCATGAATTGGCGTCAGGACAGGAGCCATAAGCAACCCAAACTCTCTCGTCTATTTCCGTTGTGAGTCCATGCTGCTCGACACACTCACAGGTTTCGTTGCTCTTCACCAAGAGGTAATTAAAATAAACTCCAATAAGACTTACAAGCGAACACAGACAGGACAGAAGAAATGAAATAAAACGAAATGAGAATGAATCCCGACTCCACCACAATCTTACTAGAAGTCTTGTGGATTTACCTTTCCTGTGTAAGGGTAAGTTTCCTCAGAGTTGATGCCTTGAAATACAATCACTTGAAGAAAGCCGTGCCATGCGAATCCAGTAGAGCATCCATCAATTGGTATACTACAATCAATCAGATTTTGTTCACTGAGAGAAACCAGGTTTCCATGCCTTTTTGCCCACTGTCCTTCTATGGCACCAGTTGCACTGAAAGCCCAGGAAGAATGACATTGACCCTAGTGTTGACAGAAATATAACCACATTAACTCATATTGATCGACAAATGATAGCCAGTTTGCATCAACATACATTTGGAACACCGTCTCACACGAACTTTTAGAACTTCATCTAAAGGTTTGTTCAGGTTTCTCAGAATTACATGGAACCTGTGAATATCGGTGTGCCTGGGTTCAGATGTGATTTGATTTATGTATTGTCACGTGTCCCGAACAACAGTGAAACCATTTGTTTATGACCAATAGAGGCACATGATAGTATGCGAGGATGAAGAGTTCAAAAAAGAGTTGGACAAATGGTACATCGCAGAGAGTGGGCACAAGGCAAATTCAATGTCAGCAAGATCAGTAGGATTTGAGCTAGAGAGTTTCAAAGCTGACTAAAAACAGCTGGGGAAAAGCTGTTCCTGCACCTGCTGGTGGATGTGTTCCAGCTTTAGTATCTTCTACCTGACGGAATACATGTAAGTAGTACATTACCGGGGTGAGGTAGGTCCTTGATTATGTTGCCTGCCGTTTCATGGCAGCGAAATGTGTAAGTAGAGTTCATAGATAGAGTATTCGATTCAATGATCGTCTGGGACTCGCATACAACCTTCATGAGTTTGTTATGATCCTGAGCTTCGCAGTTGCTAGACCTGGCCTTCCACTCAGAGGTGCAACTGTCGAAGTTAGTGATGGTCCTTGTTCACATGCCAATATTCCTGAGCTCTCTGAGGAAGAAGAGGCGTTGTTGTATATTTTCCAACGGCACAAACACATGGTATTTTCTGGAAAGTTTGTCCATTATGTTCAGTCTAGGAAATTTGACATTTCCATTCTCTCAACCTCATTCCCATTGATGTAGATGGAGCGTGTTGTTCTCCTTTCATTCTGAAGTTAATTATGTGTTCTTTAATTTTTCCGGAATTGAGAGACAGAGAAGCTATTCCCATTTCACCACGTCAATGATCCCTCTATCTCCATTGTGTCTTTTCATTCATCGTTAACAAATTTCCCTCCTGTTGCAGTGCTGTCGTCAGTGAATGTATAGATGGTGTTCGTTCAGAATTCGTGTGTATAAAGGTAGTACAGTAACTGGATGAGCATTCATT
The DNA here is from genome assembly GCF_047496795.1 of Chiloscyllium punctatum. Lineage (NCBI taxonomy): Eukaryota > Metazoa > Chordata > Chondrichthyes > Orectolobiformes > Hemiscylliidae > Chiloscyllium > Chiloscyllium punctatum. The sequence goes on along the minus strand of NW_027311343.1, from coordinate 9,911 downwards.
ATTGGGGGACGCAAGTGGTGAAGGTTATTCGGGAGAAGGTACAGTTGCCGATCTTCAATGATTGGTATCTGTGGGTCAGACAGCTGCGGATACAGTTGCAGACGATAGAATCATGAACAATGTCACAGGGCTTTGAGTTCAATGTGGCAAAAGTGTGATAAGAGTGTTGAATGCAGAGGCACAGTCAACGAGTAGAAGTCTGACGAAAGTGTCCTATTCCCAATGTTCAAGGCTTGCAGGGCGAGAGATATTTCACCCACCGTGTCTCTGTTACTTCAATAGGCATATTTTAATTGTCAGAGGGAGGCTGGGAGAATGGAGTTCATGTGGGCCCTCACCAGCTTTTCGAAGCACTTCATGATTATTGTGCTCAGGTCACTGGTCTGTATTCATTAAGGAACAATGCATGAGTTTGGTTTCCTCACGTACGAAGATGATGGTGGTCTTCTTGAAGCAGGTTGGGACTTCAGCTTGTAGAAGAGAGAGTTTGAAGATGTCGGAGAATTTTCCTCACTGGAGCTGTGTTGCCTGGCGGGGACAGTGTTTGGGCCAAGCAGCGTCCTTAGCGTTATTCCCAGGAGGACTGATCTGATTTCTACAGCAGTGACCAACAACTTGAAGCATTGACATGTAAGAGGATTATTTGAATATGAAAAGTCTTCTTAATACCAAAACTTGTCTCATTATTCAATTTCCTCTCTTGACAAATTCGCAAAATGTATTGGCTATTAAGGGAACATGGCATTGGCTCTCAGAGAGGGACAGGATGAACGCTGTTTCCGATTGGTTACAAACGACCATGGTGTTCGATCAGACCAAATAGCATCTCAGGGCAAAATGCACAGGCTCCAGTTGTATGGGCCTTGCCCATGAACTTTAGCATCTGGCATTTGCTCGTCCCCAGTCCAGGGATCGACCATAGTCTGGTGCCGGGGCGGGGAGTTGTCCTTGCGTCTGCAATCCAGAGACTTGGTTTCAACAGTCCTTTGGCTACAAAGTGACTAGTTCGGGGATTGGGAACTGTTGTCACTGGGAGAAGAGTTTGCAATTCTTCACCTCTGAGGGCTGTGCGTTGAGAGGTCTGGGAGATTGCAGTTATGAGCGAGGTTGGGTGATAACACTATATGCAATGATGATTAAAATGAATCTTGGATGGGAAGGGATTCCATAAAGTTGTTGGATGAAGTGTGATGGTGTTAGCAGCACAGCCTTACCTCTGCAAAGCTTGCTCCTCTTCCTTCCACATGCGACACCAAGCTCACAGTACACACGTTGGTCCGATGTGACCATGTCATTGGGCATCATGGTGGTGCAGATTTATTAAGGCTTCTCTCCACCGAGAGAAAAACAGCCAAGTGGAAGGTCAAGCTGATACCACATATCGAAAAGGATCAAATAACGTACGAGGTTTGTCACGCTTGCCACTAAACTTCATATTCCTTCATTGTCTCAGATTTAATGAATACCAGTTTCTGGGTTGGGCAGGAAGGATCGGACACATTGTTGCAGCCTGTTAGCCCTGCAATGGTTTGTTCAGTCAGTCTCGCAGCAATTTTGTCTGTCGGGCGTGAGGGAGCACTAACAATGCTGAGCAGAACTGGGCAGCAGTTTGGAGGTGGAGGCTCAGCCACTTTTATGATATCTGGAGTCTGGGTCTTCGGAGTGACCTGTGTGTGCCTCCTCCTCCAGCAGGGCACTGTCCCTTTTACTTGTGATTAGAAAGTGGCAACTCGACTACAGGCCTGTGGAGCAGTTGGCGATGGGGTACAGATTTGTGCCCATGGCCAGCAGACGCTGAGGGTGCTGGGCCTGCTTCTCCATGCAACTGGCATACTGTCCTTGGACTTTAGATGATTCATTGATTGGGGTATCTGGGTCCCCGCAGCGTATCTGTCATCTTTCAAGTGTACATCCCTGTCTGCTGCATCTGCTGCTCCATGATACATGTAGATTTTTGTCGACACCACGGTCTCTTTTGCCCGTCCCGGGTCGCTGGCAGCCCTCTGAGTGCTGTAGGAAATGACACAGTGAGGTGCTTACCAGAAAGTGCTCCCATACCCTCAATAGCTCACATTCCCAGGGAGCTAGTGGTGTGTGCGGGACGCAGCCTTACTGATATTTCCTCTGAGGTCGTAATACTTTCATGCTCAGAGAATGAGGAGGTGTCTTCTTTCCCTGTGGAGCTAGAGTAGATGCTGATGGAACCGAAAGAAAACGAGAGACAGAAGTTTCTGGGGTCAATGCAAAGACACACTGAGAATTAATGAGAGTGACAGAATGCTAACAAAGCAGTGATGAGTGGTATTTACTCACTCAGTGGAATGTGGGTGTATCATGTTTTCTGGTGAGAAACAGGAGTCACTCCTCACAGGCTGAGGAATCTGGTGTCAGACATCTCTCCACCAATCCAAGAGCTTTCTGTCCTCCAGTGTTCTCTCATCTCCTGGAATGACAGAGCAGGAAGGATTGAGTGAGAGATTTAAGTTTTGCATGGCCGTTGGTGTTGGTACATGACGGGAGGTATTCCGAGGTCGTGAAGTGGCAATGCCAATGCGATGTTGGTTTTGAAGATGAGGAAGACGTCAGTGACATCATGAATCTGGGTAGGAGGGGGTGCTGGGGCTGGGATATAGACGGAGGGGGAAGGTGGGTGGCCACAGCGCTTCTGACACAAAGCATTCTGATGGCAATGTTGGTTGTTTTTCTGTACCATTCTCTGGCCTGTTCGAAAACATTCCTATCTGAGCAGGGCAATGTTACCATGCTCGTGCTCATGTGGGTTCACAGCAGCTTTTTCATGATGGGTCAGCTCCCAGGATATCGGGCACTAATCATGAATCTATTGAATAGTTCCGGGAAGAATGTGTGGGAAGATTAGACACGGAGTGGATATGTGGGATGTTATAGCTGCATTGACGTGGCTACCGAGATGCTTTTGATAACGATAGTGAGAAATCTCACTGAGCCTCATGGTGTTCTCTCACCCAAACATTCAATGCAACTGACACTTAGTGAATTACAGTATAGTCCGATCGTTTACAACTCCCATTTGTACACAATATTTCATATAATTACCAGCAGGCTCTGCCCTCCTGTCGATCAGCCTTGTCCAGTTGGAGAGAATGATTAAGAGAGGTACAAGGCCCAACAGAAGTGAATGTGGTTTTAAAATTTGGGATGTCGAGCATATGATCGAATATTCTTTGAATAAGACTGGACATGGTATCACAAGGAAGCTTGGCACTGCAGCTCGCAACATTACCATTATTGAGTTGTGCCAATTTACATCTGAACTTATATTTATTACATCGGAATTGTACTGGTAGACTTCAATTTTACAATTAAATCTCACCATTGAATTTGTTTTTGCAGTATGATTTCTCTAGATATTATGAGTAAAAGCACGAACATTATCATTGATCCATATACCATGCTCCCTTGAATACCAGGAAACAAATGCAACAAGAAAACAGGAGAAGCAATTTGTGTTAAAAATTATCTACTGAAACGGAGCCTTTCCTAACAATTCCGACAAGCTGATCAAAACGTCCAATTCTATTGAGAAATTAATGTCTGCACTTAATAATCTTGAGAGCTTTTTCTGATTTGTTTACCTGGTTTTTCACTGGAGTAACTAAACCTTCTCTTCGCCAGTCAACAGTTGCAGTTCTTAGTTCAAAGTGACTTTCTTTAGATGCACTACTTTCATCTGTTTCATCAGCTTCAATTTCAGTCATGTTAACAGCTTCAATTCGGCGATGTCCATTCATGAGCTTATTGAACTCTTCATTGGTCTGAAAATTCAAACACATTGGTGAAATGATTGACTTTTAGTGGTGATTATGTAGGAGAAGTGTCAATAACGTAAGAGAGCTACATTCTACATATTCGCTGACTTTAGCATGAAGTGCGGGGAAAGCAATGAGGGCATTCATTACTCGTGTTTAATCTTGGACTGAATAAATGAGCAGCAGGCAAATAAGTGGCCACCCATTTCGTCCCAATCCAATAAAACGCTGTGTGAGAAGGCTCGAGCAGCTCAAATATCTCTGCTCGATCGTTCAATTACCAAACTGGCAATTGCTTTATACATGTGTTTCATTTTGCAAGAATCAGTTCGATAATGGTCTCTGATCATTAAAACCTGACAGGTCAATTTCATCATGGAAGGATAGGTTAACTCACCTCAGATTGGTGGGGTTTATTGGAGTTTGAGATGAACCTTCCCAATCAGGAGGATTTCACATTCCATCACTGGCCTGATCTGAATTCCGGATAACACGTTGGTCTTGAGTTGGCCTAATTGCCCATGGACTATTAGGTTTAGGTACGAAAATGAAATTGCTCTTTTTCAAGAAGATACTGGATTGGAATGGTTAGAAAAGGACCAAATTTGGTGCTATCTATCATCAAATATCGTATCATCAGGAACTTTGGATATCTCCATACCCAACTCAGCTTGCAAACTGGTAGCGAGTCATCTGGTGTCTCTTTTTGATGGGTAGGAAGGGATACATGTCGGTTTGAAAGGGGAATGAACATGTCCCATCCTCTGAGTAATAAGCGGGGCCCTCGGTACATGCAAAAGTCAGAGTTGCGCCTGCCTTTTTGCAGGCTATATGGAGCATGCCTTGTTCAAGTCCTACTCTGACCCCTGTCAAAGTTCTGTCTCTGATCCATTGATTGTTGCTTCCTACTCTCACCCAGAATTAGAAATAGTAATCAATTTTACTCCGAATTTCCACCCTTCCCCCAACTTCACCTGGAATCTCTGAAAATCTTCCTTTCCTTTCTTGAGTTTAGTGTTTCCATTTCAGGGCTAGACCATCTCCTGTCTCCCACAGTTACGTTGAACTACGTCTCCTCACACCCTGCGATCTGCAAAGATTCCATTCCATTTCCCAGGTTCTCCACCTGTACAGCATGTTCATCGGTGTCACCACCCGCTGGGGTGTTTGTCACATCTTCGTTTTTCCTTACCGAAGGACTCCTCTCAATGCCGTTGACAGGCATTTCAGCTGTCTTACTCAGTTTGCGCAATTGTTTCCTCCCCCATAAGAACATAACAAATAGCAACATGAGTAGACTATTGGCCCCTCCACCTTGCTCCATCATTACATTCAGCCTCTCCCTATCGCTCAAATCCTGCAGTCCTGCCAAAATACTTGTAAATCTTTTCTGACCCCTTTCAAGTTTCACAACATCTTTGCGAGTGGAATGAAACCAGACTTGCACGCAATATATTAACAGTGGCCGAACTAATGTCCTCCACAACAGCAACATGACCTCCCAACAGCTCTATTCAATAACATGACAAATATAGGGGAGAATAACAAACGCTTTCTTCACTGAACTATCTTCCTGCAAAGACATTCAGGCCTCAGAGAGAAGGAATTCCTGTTCATCTCGATTTCAAAACGCTGACCATTTATTGCAATTCGATGATGTCAAGTCCTAGCCTCTCTCATTCGCGTCAACATCATCTGTGCACTCACCCTGTCAAACCCAGTAAGAACATGTAAATTTCAAAGGGATCACCTGTCATTCTTCCAAACCCCATTCAGTTAAGTCCCAACCTGATTAGCCATTACTCACAGGACAATCTTTGGTGCAGTTGTTCCCCTCCATCCCAGAAGAAAAATAGGATTATTTCTGTCTTCACTTTCCATAATCCCATTCTCTGTTTTCTGTTTAGCGAATAAATCCTCAACCAATGCCAATATGTTACGCATTTCACCATAATCTTTTATTTTGTTTAGCAACAGCTGATGTGGCCCTGCATGAAATGTCTTTTAAAATTGCAAGTGAACACAATCTATTGGCTTTCCTGTGGTTAAAAAAGTGTTGCCTGTCTGTTCACTTATTAACATTTGTGTGCACATAGGTCCAGCAAGTTATTAAAGAGGCAAAAGAAGTATTTGCCTTTAATGCAGAGCAAAGACAGCATCAAAGTGGGGAAGTCTTGTTGCGATTGGACAAAGTCAGTCAGACAGCACAGAGGGCACTGTGATTAGCATTGATTTCACTTGTTGCAGAGGAATATTAGGAAGGAAAGTTGAAGCAGGTTAATCAAAACTATTCCTACGAAGAAGAGAGTTATCACAAAGAAACAGTTTGACAGACTGGGTCCACTTCTCATGAGGAATGAGAACATTGAGTGCTGAACTTACTGAAACAAATAAGATAAGAAGGCGATTGACAGGGCGAATGGTGAGAGGATGCTTTTCTTGATGGGAAAGGTGAGTACAGAACAATGTCCTGGCATAGACATTGACGCTACTATTTACTAATCTATGTGACTTAACTCTGTGATCTGCCTGTGTTGTTCGCAAGTCAAAGCTTTTCACTGTGCCTCGGTACACATGACATTAAATTCAATTCGATTCAATTCAATTCAATTAAGTTCAATTCAGCTCAATTCAATCAAATTCAATTCAATTCAAGCCAATTCAATACAAATCATTTCTTTTCGATTCAATGGATGCTGGTGTAATGCTGATGTCATTAGTCACATTTTTTTGAAGTGCCGAGAATAGGGGAAATGACCAACTGTCCTGAGGAGCAATAATACAGAGAGCAGGATTATTCTTTAATATGTTTGGAAAGCGGGTTAGTTTATCCGCTGTGTATAAAGTTTAGCCAGCGATAGGTAGGACAGAGGCAGAGATCCAGCAGACTCAAGAAGAATATTATAGCCGAAGGGAACAGCCTCCACAGTACAGAATGCAACTCCGGCGTCCAGACGTCATAATAGACAGAATCGATGAAGGCTCAACAACACAAAGGTGTATCCATGCCGTGATAGGGTGTGCTCAAGCCAGCCAGTTCTGTATAATGCAAATTAGTTGTACAAAATTTGATCATGCAAGTGAGCAGAAATTGTCAAATTCAGGGGATTGCCAATCATTAGAGTTCTCTTCCAAGAGAGAAATGGAGACTTGAGTCATTGAATAGCTTCAAACTTGAGAGAGATTATTTTGATTTCCAGAAGAGTTACGGGTAATGGAAGCCTGGAATGAGAAGAAAGGAATCAACAAATTGGAGTGAAGTGAGATCAGACATTGAGTGTACTGAATGTGTGAGTCAGCTTGGGGGACCAAATGACCAAGTGCTGCTCCTGTAGCTGAATATAACCTTGTACCAGCTTCACAATTTCACAATGACCGGCATCAAATAGATCGTAAACGATATATCCTGTACACACCAGATCTCCAAACTTGTTCATTCCCAATTTAGATGTGCGTTTCCCCAATGAGTGCTCGAGGTTGTGTTGTTCGATGTATCTCATATTGTCCTCCCATATCATTCTCCTGTAGCTCTCCTCATCCTGAATAAACAGATTAATATAAGTAGACTCCAGCTTCTTTCATTCATAAAATAATATAGACGCATTAAAAAACAGTTTGTGAAATCTGAAATAACATTTTCCTGTGAGGATTCACCGTCCCACCCAGATGTGAAAATGATTACTCAGGTTACCCAAACCCAACTCAACATAACGCACCCATCGCAAAACCTGTCGAGCTGCCAGTCTGAGAGATTCATGCTGAAAGTGAATTAAAATTAAATAGCTGAACAAGGGTCCATGCCTGAAGCAAGATTAGGCCAGTGGCAAGCATGGCATTTTTTGCAAAACAACTGAGGCCACTACATGGGCAATTACTGTCCATGTATGTATCTTCTTAACCTGTTGTGTGAGAGAACTGCGTTAAGCTGCCAGCATAGTAAAGTGGGTTTCGACAAAGAGATGCTTCATTGAATGGGCCGCTTGGGATGATCAGACGGCTCCCCCATCCCTCAGTCTCCAAGATGCCCACTTACAAATGTCTCTTCAACACCAAGAATGGATCTTAATCTTCTAGAGTCAGATTTGTGTTTTTTGTCGTAAATCCAACAGGACTGCAGCGGGATCCTAGTAAATTAAGATAAACCAAGTCGCTGCTGATTCACTTTGTGTTTGGTCAGTTCATTAATGAAGATAGAAACTTGGAGAATACCATTGAATTTCAAGATCAATATTTTCTCAATGTCACTTCACTCAGCAGATGCCTCTCAAAGACTGCAACTACATATTCTCAATCTCTGTCAATTGTGTGCAGTCCATTCTTATTCTGAGTGAGCTGAACAGTACAGACTCTCCTTTTACCTTGGTGTACTGGTTCCCACGTTGTGATTTCCAGTTTTTCCAGTCTTCGTCCAATTTTGAATCAAATGTGTCTGTTGAGACTGCAGCCAGAATAGATACCTCCACACTGCACAGAAACAGCCAGACGTTCATGATGCACAACCTAATAGGCAAGACAGGAATTGGGCAACTATCAAGTTAGCCGTTTCCTTATTCTGAGAAGAAACATTGTACAAAAAATACAAACAATAAAAAACCAACATTTCATCCAATGCTGAAAGTTTAATGTAATTCACCTTCACGAGACATCGTCTGTGGACTGGAATCTTCCAGCACTAGATTGATCAAATTAATGACGTTCCAAATTTAAAACTAATTATTGGAAAGAACACAGTATGGTGAAATTGTACTTTTCCATAAACTGCCTCCGTGTGATGAACGTTATTTGACTCACGGTCCACAATTCATGTCATGATAATTATATTGCAATAAGTTCTTAGAAGGTGTGACTGTGGAATTAGCAACAGGAAAAGATGTAAATGTATCAATATCTTCTGTCACTTTAGACAATGCAAAAAGCATCCGAAGACTACATGTAAACCGCGAGTTGAAAGCGAAGGAAGAAATTGAAACAAATTCAATCAAAATGAAAGATACAGGTAAAACAAATCAAACCGAAAAAGCTCGTATGTCCTCAGTAAAAAGATAGAATTAATAGTTCCCAGATTGAATGTGTGCAGCATTTTTAAAATGTTGATGTAAAAAGTCACAAAGAAATGGATATGACATGAAATTTGTTTCAGAGATGTGTTTCCAAAATGATCACGGCAGGGAACATTCAATTGAGTATTCAAGAATCCTTCATGTTTATGAAGTCAACGAACAAAGCGGAGGGTATTTTGCCAGCTAGTTTGATAATCTTCAATGTGAAAAGGGGAAATTTAAACGAGAGGCAAGCGTTTGTTTTTTTTTACACAGAGTCTGGTACATGCCTGGAAAATGCTGTCAGTTGATGTGCTAGAAGTAGATGCAATGTCGAAGTTAAGAGACATTTTGACAGACACATGAACAGGCAGGATATGGAGGGTCACATAACATGTGAAATCAGGTGAGGTTAAATTAGAAAATCATCATGGTAGGCGCATGCATGGTGGTCCGAAAGGCCAGTTTATTTGCTGTACTGTTTCAAGTTTAAAACATCGGATATCAGTGAAATAGTGAGAAATGGTTTTGTGGATGTTTATGTGTGGTGATGAGAAAGGAAAATAAGTCTCTGTTGGGTCTCATTCATGTGTTTTTTAAGAGTGTAGATGGAGAGCACACACACCAAGGAACAGTGGGACTTTCTAAGAAAGGTACCGAATTAGTCATTACAATAATAAATTTCACGTTGATTGGATGAATCAAATTGAAAAATACAGCCTTGCGGTTGAATTCATGGGGTGTAACTATAAGAGTTTTTTCGAAGAATACGTTCTAGAATCAACTGGAGAACAAGCTATTTTCGTCCTTGTATGTATGAAACGCGACAGGATCATCAATAATAATATCGTAAATGATTCGTTCAACAAAAGTGGTCACAGATTTCCGGAATTTCATATGTAATGTAAAATTGAAAATCTTGGATATCAAGGTAGTGCCGTAATTGAAGGAAGATCAAGCACAAGGAGATGATTACAGCGTTTACCTGAGTGGGAAACGGAAAAAATGTTGAGAGGGAAAAGACTGGATTAACAGCGGGATACAGTTAAGGTAATATTTAGTTGTTCTTATCAAGGAACTATTC
>NW_027311342.1:25000-30112 GCF_047496795.1 Chiloscyllium punctatum | reverse complement strand
TAACCAGAAAAACTTAGAAAAATGTTTAAAAAGAAGAAGTGAGTAACCAGAAAAACTTAGAAAAATGTTTAAAAAGAAGAAATCAGTAACCAGAAAAACGGCGAAAAATGTTTAAAAAGAAGAAATCAGTAACCAGACAAACTGCGAAAAATGTTTAAAAAGAAGAAATCAGTAACCAGAAAAACTTAGAAAAATGTTTCAAAAGAAGAAGTGAGTAACCAGAAAAACTTAGAAAAATGTTTAAAAAGAAGAAGTGAGTAACCAGAAAAACTTAGAAAAATGTTTAAAAAGAAGAAATCAGTAACCAGAAAAACTTAGAAAAATGTTTAAAAAGAAGAAATCAGTAACCAGAAAAACTTAGAAAAATGTTTAAAAAGAAGAAATCAGTAACCAGAAAAACTGCGAAAAATGTTTAAAAAGAAGAAATCAGTAACCAGACAAACTGCGAAAAATGTTTAAAAAGAAGAAATCAGTAACCAGGAAAACTTAGAAAAATGTTTAAAAAGAAGAAGTGAGTAACCAGAAAAACTTAGAAAAATGTTTAAAAAGAAGAAATCAGTAACCAGAAAAACTTAGAAAAATGTTTAAAAAGAAGAAATCAGTAACCAGAAAAACTGCGAAAAATGTTTAAAAAGAAGAAATCAGTAACCAGAAAAACTTAGAAAAATGTTTAAAAAGAAGAAGTGAGTAACCAGAAAAACTTAGAAAAATGTTTAAAAAGAAGAAATCAGTAACCAGAAAAACGGCGAAAAATGTTTAAAAAGAAGAAATCAGTAACCAGACAAACTGCGAAAAATGTTTAAAAAGAAGAAATCAGTAACCAGAAAAACTTAGAAAAATGTTTAAAAAGAAGAAATCAGTAACCAGAAAAACTTAGAAAAATGTTTCAAAAGAAGAAGTGAGTAACCAGAAAAACTTAGAAAAATGTTTAAAAAGAAGAAGTGAGTAACCAGAAAAACTTAGAAAAATGTTTAAAAAGAAGAAATCAGTAACCAGAAAAACTTAGAAAAATGTTTAAAAAGAAGAAATCAGTAACCAGAAAAACTTAGAAAAATGTTTAAAAAGAAGAAATCAGTAACCAGGAAAACTTAGAAAAATGTTTAAAAAGAAGAAATCAGTAACCAGAAAAACTGCGAAAAATGTTTAAAAAGAAGAAATGAGTAACCAGGAAAACTTAGAAAAATGTTTAAAAAGAAGAAGTGAGTAACCAGAAAAACTTAGAAAAATGTTTAAAAAGAAGAAATCAGTAACCAGACAAACTTAGAAAAATGTTTAAAAAGAAGAAATCATTAACCAGACAAACTGCGAAAAATGTTTAAAAAGAAGAAATCAGTAACCAGAAAAACTTAGAAAAATGTTTAAAAAGAAGAAATCAGTAACCAGAAAAACTTAGAAAAATGTTTAAAAAGAAGAAATCAGTAACCAGGAAAACTTAGAAAAATGTTTAAAAAGAAGAAGTGAGTAACCAGAAAAACTTAGAAAAATGTTTAAAAAGAAGAAATCAGTAACCAGAAAAACGGCGAAAAATGTTTAAAAAGAAGAAATCAGTAACCAGACAAACTGCGAAAAATGTTTAAAAAGAAGAAGTCAGTAACCAGAAAAACTTAGAAAAATGTTTAAAAAGAAGAAATGAGTAACCAGAAAAACTTAGAAAAATGTTTAAAAAGAAGAAATCAGTAACCAGAAAAACTTAGAACAAATGTTTAAAAAGAAGAAGTGAGTAACCAGGAAAACTTAGAAAAATGTTTAAAAAGAAGAAATGAGTAACCAGAAAAACTTAGAAAAATGTTTAAAAAGAAGAAATCAGTAACCAGAAAAACTTAGAAAAATGTTTAAAAAGAAGAAATGAGTAACCAGAAAAACTTAGAAAAATGTTTAAAAAGAAGAAATCAGTAACCAGAAAAACGGCGAAAAATGTTTAAAAAGAAGAAATCAGTAACCAGAAAAACGGCGAAAAATGTTTAAAAAGAAGAAATCAGTAACCAGAAAAACTTAGAAAAATGTTTAAAAAGAAGAAGTGAGTAACCAGAAAAACTTAGAAAAATGTTTAAAAAGAAGAAATGAGTAACCAGAAAAACTTAGAAAAATGTTTAAAAAGAAGAAATCAGTAACCAGAAAAACTTAGAAAAATGTTTAAAAAGAAGAAATGAGTAACCAGAAAAACGGCGAAAAATGTTTAAAAAGAAGAAATCAGTAACCAGAAAAACGGCGAAAAATGTTTAAAAAGAAGAAATCAGTAACCAGACAAACTGCGAAAAATGTTTAAAAAGAAGAAATCAGTAACCAGAAAAACTTAGAAAAATGTTTAAAAAGAAGAAATCAGTAACCAGGAAAACTTGGAAAAAAACACTTAGAAAAATTTTCAGCAAAGTGTGAAAAATATTCTAAGTGTCAGCGGAGGAAAATGCTGCAGCATCGGGAAAGATTCGCAAACTTACACCGAACATGTGCTCCGAAGTGCCGGAGGAATTGGGTGAATTGAGCCCGGCAAATGGCCAGCTGTCGTTTTGTGCCTGCAGCCCGAAAACTTTAACTTTGTCTGTCGCGGAAGTCCGGACCGAGAAAAATCCAAACGGTTTTGACCGGACCGAGTTCCAGACCGATGCAGTCAAATTTGGAATTCAGACCCATTCAGTGCCACTTGTAGTTTTTCCGCAGTGAGGTTGGCGGGGTACCCGGAGATATATGGGAACACGATTTTTAGAACAAAATGGCGGCGCGGGACCGTTCTGAAAGGCATCCGAAAAACGGTTCCACGGGCATAGCACTTTAATGACAGGTATGAGTGCATGCCGGAGAGCTCTTGGAAGTCGAATTTTTGACACTTTGTCAATTTTTTGACAGATTTGACAAACTCTTTCTGTCTGTTCTAAGAGTCAGTCAGAGACTTGTGCGGCGGTCTTTTGACACTATTGGAGGGCGGGCAAACCCCACGTTGACTCCGGCCGTCCCTCCACAGGCGCTCGTGTCCAAAATGAAGGCGAGAGACGCGAGTGGCCTGGTTCCCTTGGGTGTTGCCAAGAAGGCTGCGGGCTGACCGTTGCCTGAGCACTCCCTAAAGCCTCTTGTGATGAGAGCAGACCTCGCCTGCCGCACGACCGGCTCTGGGAGTCGTTGGGCCGCTATTTGTGAATAGTCTGGTCCTCCTCTGCCACCCGGACAAGCGCGATGGCTCTGCCGCCCTGCGGTGCTCGTCACCCAGGTTTGGGGAACACGATACTCGTAACAAAAATAAAAGGCGGCTCGGGACCTGCAGGCGAAAGGGGTCCCGTGGTGCTAAGCACGTCGACTTCGGGTCTCGGTGCAAGCCGGAGAGCTCACGGAAGTCTAAAGTTTTCGGCACGTGGTCGAATCTTTTCAAAGGCTTACCCGGCTCTTTCCGTCCATTCTGAGAGTAAGTCAGAGGCCGGTGCGGAGGTCTCTTGACAATCGGAGGGGGTGGTGGCCCTCCGCAGGCGCTCGTGTCGAAAATGAAGGCGAGAGACGCGAGTGGCCTGGTTCCCCTGGGTGTTGCCAGGAAGGCTGCGGGCTGACCCTTGCCTGAGCACTCCCTAAAGCCTCTTGTGATGAGAGCAGACCTCGCGCGCCGCACGACCGGCTCTGGGAGTCGTTGGGCCGCTATCTGTGAATAGTCTGGTCCTCCTCTGCCACCCGGCCAAGTGCGATGGCTCTGCCGCCCTGCGGTGCTCGTCACGCAGGTATGGGGCACACGATGCTCGTAACAGCAAATAAAGGCGGCTCGGGACCTGCAGGCGAAAGGGGTCCCGTGGTGCTTAGCACGTCGACTTCGGGTCTCGGTGCAAGCCGGAGAGCTCACGGAAGTCTAAAGTTTTCGGCACGTGGTCGAATCTTTTGAAAGGCTTACCCGGCTCTTTCCGTCCATTCTGAGAGTCAGTCAGAGGCCGGTGCGGCGGTCTATTGACGACCGGAGGCTCCCATGGGTGTTGCGATGAGGGTGGAGGGCACAGAACCTTGCCTTAGCACTCCCTAATAAAGCCTCTTGTGAAGAGAGCAGACCTCGCGCGCCGCACGACCGGCTCTGGGAGTCGTTGGGCCGCTATCTGTGAATAGTCTGGTCCTCCTCTGCCACCCGGCCAAGTGCGATGGCTCTGCCGCCCTGCGGTGCTCGTCACGCAGGTATGGGGCACACGATGCTCGTAACAGCAAATAAAGGCGGCTCGGGACCTGCAGGCGAAAGGGGTCCCGTGGTGCTTAGCACGTCGACTTCGGGTCTCGGTGCAAGCCGGAGAGCTCACGGAAGTCTAAAGTTTTCGGCACGTGGTCGAATCTTTTGAAAGGCTTACCCGGCTCTTTCCGTCCATTCTGAGAGTCAGTCAGAGGCCGGTGCGGCGGTCTATTGACGACCGGAGGCTCCCATGGGTGTTGCGATGAGGGTGGAGGGCACAGAACCTTGCCTTAGCACTCCCTAATAAAGCCTCTTGTGAAGAGAGCAGACCTCGCGCGCCGCACGACCGGCTCTGGGAGTCGTTGGGCCGCTATCTGTGAATAGTCTGGTCCTCCTCTGCCACCCGGCCAAGTGCGATGGCTCTGCCGCCCTGCGGTGCTCGTCACGCAGGTATGGGGCACACGATGCTCGTAACAGCAAATAAAGGCGGCTCGGGACCTGCAGGCGAAAGGGGTCCCGTGGTGCTTCGCACGTCGACTTCGGGTCTCGGTGCAAGCCGGAGAGCTCACGGAAGTCTAAAGTTTTCGGCACGTGGTCGAATCTTTTGAAAGGCTTACCCGGCTCTTTCCGTCCATTCTGAGAGTCAGTCAGAGGCCGGTGCGGCGGTCTATTGACGACCGGAGGCTCCCATGGGTGTTGCGATGAGGGTGGAGGGCACAGAACCTTGCCTTAGCACTCCCTAATAAAGCCTCTTGTGAAGAGAGCAGACCTCGCGCACCGCACGACCGGCTCTGGGAGTCGTTGGGCCGCTATCTGTGAATAGTCGGGTCCTCCTCTGCCACCCGGCCAAGTGCGATGGCTCTGCCGCCCTGCGGTGCTTGTCACGCAGGTATGGGGCACACGATGCTCGTAACAGCAAATAAAGGCGGCTCGGGACCTGCAGGCGAAAGGGGTCCCGTGGTGCTTAGCACGTCGACTTCGGGTCT
>NW_027311342.1:17500-20000 GCF_047496795.1 Chiloscyllium punctatum | reverse complement strand
AGCTCGTCGGGGTAGCAGGCCCTGCAGCCGTGGTCACCGCCAAACCCCCACAACTCGAGCAAGTGAAAAAAAAAGTAACAAATAAGAAAGGATCGTCGGCTTGGGGGTACGCCCGTTTCCGTTTCAACTTGTCTCGCGAGGGTGGTTTCGGGGCCAGCAGGAGAGCTCGTCGGGGTAGCAGGCCCTGCAGCCGTGGTCACCGCCAAACCCCCACAACTCGAGCAAGTGAAAAAAAAAAGTAACAAATAAGAAAGGATCGTCGGCTTGGGGGTACGCCCGTTTCCGTTTCAACTTGTCTCGCGAGGGTGGTTTCGGGGCCAGCAGGAGAGCTCGTCGGGGTAGCAGGCCCTGCAGCCGTGGTCACCGCCAAACCCCCACAACTCGAGCAAGTGAAAAAAAAAAGTAACAAATAAGAAAGGATCTCTGTCGGCTTGGGGGTACGCCCGTTTCCGTTTCAACTTGTCTCGCGAGGGTGGTTTCGGGGCCAGCAGGAGAGCTCGTCGGGGTAGCAGGCCCTGCAGCCGTGGTCACCGCCAAATCGCCACAACTCGAGCAAGTGAAAAAAAAAGTAACAAATAAGAAAGGATCGTCGGCTTGGGGGTACGCCCGTTTCCGTTTCAACTTGTCTCGCGAGGGTGGTTTCGGGGCCAGCAGGAGAGCTCGTCGGGGTAGCAGGCCCTGCAGCCGTGGTCACCGCCAAACCCCCCACAACTGTTGGGCGCCTACCTGCGCGGGGCAGGAGGACACTTTCCGATTTCAAATCTCCGTTTGCCGAGTCCACCCCGAACGCACGCGGGCGGGCGGGTTCGCATCACCCTTCGTCACAAGGGGCGAAGCCCGTTCCACCGTCTCGTCAGTAGTGCCGACCGGTCTGTGATCGACGAGGGGAGCCACACCAGGTCCGGCCCTGCTGCTTGGCGGCACCGCGTCGTCGGGAGCTCGCGACAGACGGAGGGTTTCGGTGTACTCTCCAGCCACGGGAAACGAAGCCGGTGATGCAGGCGCCGGTCTTTCGCTCCCAAATCGGCTGGGTTTACATCGTTGCTATCTAGTCACGCTCCCTTCAAACCCGACGGGGTACCTATTCCCCTCACCCGTCTGTGCGTATACAGCCTCTTTGCACTTGCGGGATGGGGGTGGTGGTTTAAAGACTCTCGAGTTGCCGCCCGTCGGTCTCCGAGCTCCGTGCAGTAGTGATCCCCAGCGAACTGCCAGCAGGGCGAACGAGCGATCCCGCTCTCGGTCGGGGCGCCTGGCGTCGATCGGTGGTCGGTGGCTTGCGGGCAAGCTGCGCTGTGAGTGTGGGAACGAGTATGACGAGCCGTTGCCGCGACTCCCAGTCCACCTCGGCGGTGGCTGGGCCGGGCGGGCGTCTGCTCGGGCGAGTGCCGCCCCCGCCTCCTCGCAGGAAGTCCGCTCGCCGACACGCCGCCACGTGCACGCGTCAGTGACGCTGCCGAACCGATGGCCGGTGCCCGTTCCCGCCTCTGCTTTTCCTAGGGCAAAGCTGCTGCACGCCTCGTGATACTAGGCGGGCGACATGGTGGCGGTGATCCTGCCTCCGTCGCTGCGGTGCGTTGGGGCACGCATCGCCTCTTGGGCGCCCTGTCCTCCTCCCCCCAATAGACGTATGTTTCTGCGGGCCGCACCAGGATGGTGCTCCCCATCGCTTCACGCCACCCTGCTCCGCCCGCACGCCGGCGTGCAGGTGGCTGTAGCTCAAGGTGGGGAGCGTATGTGCGGTCCGGGTCGCTTTCCTCTGGCGAGGGAGAGACCTAAAACAAACTCAGACAACTCTTGACGGTGGATCACTCGGCTCGTGCGTCGATGACGAACGCAGCTAGCTGCGAGAATTAATGTGAATTGCAGGACACATTGATCATCGACACTTTGAACGCACTTTGCGGCCCCGGGTTCTTCCCGGGGCCACGCCTGTCTGAGGGTCGTTTGGCAATCAATCGCACTCGCCTTGGCTGGCGAGAGCGCGGCTGGGGTGTCGCAGAGGACCCGTCCTCTTTGTCCCCCTAAGTTCAGACTCCGGAGCCCTCCGGCGTCGGAGCGCTTGGCCTTTCCCCCCCACCCTGCACATTCCGTTCGTCAGGCTCGACGCCATCCCCCCGCCGGGGAGCGCGGCCTGGCGTCCGTCTGTGTCGTGGCAGTGGGGCCAGCACGGCTGTCACCGGTCCCAGAATGGCTGTCGGTGGTTCACACTGTGTGTGTGTGCCAACCCTCCTGGTCTCTGGGACACGGAGCTGCCACGAAGTGTTGAGCCTCCAGTGGGGGGTCTGCCTAAGCTCTGCACGTCCGCATTGGGTCCGTCTCTCGGTTGGCTGGCAGTGGAAAGAGTGAAGGGAGCCGCGGAGGTCCGGTGCTGGTGCGCCGCCGGCCTGACCGTGGAGCTCGCCGGTTTGACACGCTGACCCGACTCGATGGTTGATCGATTGAGAGTGCTGGGAGCTGCAGGCCGCCCGCTGCTGCAGCCGCCCGTCTCGTGGTTCGT
>NW_027311342.1:0-10000 GCF_047496795.1 Chiloscyllium punctatum | reverse complement strand
CACTGACACTTAGAATTTTTTCGGGTTGGTATAAATCAGTAACCACCGACACTTAGAATATTTTCGGGTTGGTATAAATCAGTAACCACCGACACTTAGAATTTTTTCGGCTCAGTAGAAATCAGTAACCAAGCGCATTTTTGAATTGGTTACTGATTTCTCCGTTCGAGTTGCGGCTGCGGTTGGCTTCAAATAGTGGTGGGGGCTTAATTATCGCCGAGGGGAGCATGTCCCGGTGGTGTGGCCGAGGATGGAGTGCCTTTTGAAGGGGGTGTTTCTGAATTTGGACCCTTTTTGAGTTGCATGGCCGGATGGGTGTGGTTTTGAAGGGTGTGTCTGTCTGGAGTGGCACCGGCGTTGGTGTGAGGCTGAGGGTGGGCGTTCGGTTCCTGGTTAGGGATAGGGAAAGGGTGAGACTTAGCTTTAGTGCTCGTGCCCCCGATTTTGGTAATGTTTGACGTCAATTTTCCAAGGAGGCGAATGCAAGGCTTCAGAGGGACTTTGAGTGTTCGGGGGCGGGGTAGCTCAGCCGGATTTGCCCCGGCGGTTCTGCGGACGGTGTTGACTTCGAGGGCGGACCGGCCCCCGTGTTCAGTCCGAATATCGTGCATTGTTAACGGCGGGAAGTGTTCCAAAAGGGAATGGGATTGAATGTGACTGCTGAAGCCGACTTTGAGACCTGTAACGCGGGTAGCTCAGCCGGATTTGACCCGGCGGTTCTGGCGACGGTCTCGCCTTCGAGGGGGGAGCGCCCCGCGTGTTCAGGCCGAATTTTGTGCATTTCCATCGGCGGGAAGAGGTCCAAACGGGAATGGGATTGAATGTGACTGCTGAAGCCGACATTGAGACCTCTAACGCGGGTAGCTCGGCAGGATTTGACCCGGCGGTTCTGCCGAAGGTCTCACCTTCGAGGGGGGAGCGTCCCGCGTGTTCAGGCCGAATATCGTGCATTGTTAACGGCGGGAAGTGTTCCAAAAGGGAATGGGATTGAATGTGACTGCTGAAGCCGACATTGAGACCTCTAACGCGGGTAGCTCGGCCGGATTTGACCCGGCGGTTCTGGCGACGGTCTCGCCTTCGAGGGGGGAGCGTCCCGCGTGTTCAGGCCGAATTTTGTGCATTTCCATCGGCGGGAAGAGGTCCAAACGGGAATGGGATTGAATGTGACTGCTGAAGCCGACATTGAGACCTCTAACGCGGGTAGCTCGGCCGGATTTGACCCGGCGGTTCTGCCGAAGGTCTCACCTTCGAGGGGGGAGCCTCCCGCGTGTTCAGGCCGAATTTTGTGCATTTCCATCGGCGGGAAGAGGTCCAAACGGGAATGGGATTGAATGTGACTGCTGAAGCCGACATTGAGACCTCTAACGCGGGTAGCTCGGCCGGATTTGACCCGGCGGTTCTGCCGAAGGTCTCACCTTCGAGGGGGGAGCGCCCACCGTGTACAGGCCGATTTTCATGCATTTCCAACCGTGGGAAGGGGTCCGAAAGGGGATGGGGGTGAACGTGACTGCTCAACCCGACTTTGAGACCTGTAACGCGGGTAGCTCAGCCGGATTTGACCCGGCGGTTCTGGCGACGGTCTCGCCTTCGAGGGGGGAGCGTCCCGCGTGTTCAGGCCGAATTTTGTGCATTTCCATCGGCGGGAAGAGGTCCAAACGGGAATGGGATTGAATGTGACTGCTGAAGCCGACATTGAGACCTCTAACGCGGGTAGCTCGGCAGGATTTGACCCGGCGGTTCTGCCGAAGGTCTCACCTTCGAGGGGGGAGCGCCCACCGTGTACAGGCCGATTTTCATGCATTTCCAACCGTGGGAAGGGGGCCGAAAGGGGATGGGGGTGAATGTGACTGCTCAACCCGACTTTGAGGCATCTAACCCGGGTAGCTCAGCCGGGTTTGACCCGGCGGTTCTGCCGACGGCCTCGCCTTCGAGGGGGGAGCGTCCCCCGTGTACAGGCCGATTTTCATGCATTTCGAACCGTGGGAAGTGGCCCAAAAGGGGATGGGAGTGAATGTGACTGCTCAACCCGACTTTGGCGCTTCCGAGCCGGGTAGCTCAGCCGGGTTTGACCCGGCGGTTCTGCCGACGGTCTCGTCTTCGAGGCGGGTGCCTCCCCCGTGTACAGGCCGATTTTCATGCATTTCGTACCGTGGGAAGTGGTCCAAAAGGGAATGGGGGTGGACGTGACTGCTCATACCGACATCGAGACTTGTAAGCCGTGTAGCTCGGCCGGGTTTGATCCGGCGGGTCTGCCGACGGTCTCGTCTTCGAGAGGGGGGCCTCCCCCGTGTACAGGCCGATTTTCGTGCATTTCCAACGGTGGGAAGAGGTTCAAAAGGGGATGGGGGTGAATGTGACTGCTCAACCCGACTCTGAGGCTTCTAACCCGGGTAGCCCGGCCGGGTTTGACCCGGCGGTTCTGCCGTCGGTCTCGCCTTCGAGGGCGGAGCCTCCCCCGTGTACAGGCCGATTTTCGTGCATTTCAAACCGTGGGAAGCGGTCCAAAAGGGGATGGGAGTGAATGTGACTGCTCATACCGACCTTGGCGCTTCCGACCCGGGTAGCTCAGCCGGGTTTGACCCGGCGGTTCTGCCGACGGTCTCGTCTTCGAGGCGGGTGCCTCCCCCGTGTACAGGCCGATTTTCATGCATTTCGTACCGTGGGAAGTGGTCCAAAAGGGAATGGGGGTGAATGTGACTGCTCAACCCGACTCTGAGGCTTCTAACCCGGGTAGCTCGGCCGGGTTTGACCCGGCGGTTCTGCCGTCGGTCTCGCCTTCGAGAGGGGCGCCTCCCCCGTGTACAGGCCGATTTTCGTGCATTTCCAACGGTGGGAAGAGGTTCAAAAGGGGATGGGGGTGAATGTGACTGCTCAACCCGACTCTGAGGCTTCTAACCCGGGTAGCCCGGCCGGGTTTGACCCGGCGGTTCTGCCGTCGGTCTCGCCTTCGAGGGCGGAGCCTCCCCCGTGTACAGGCCGATTTTCGTGCATTTCAAACCGTGGGAAGCGGTCCAAAAGGGGATGGGAGTGAATGTGACTGCTCATACCGACCTTGGCGCTTCCGACCCGGGTAGCTCAGCCGGGTTTGACCCGGCGGTTCTGCCGACGGTCTCGCCTTCGAGGGGGGAGCGTCCCCCGTGTTCAGGCCGAATTTTGTGCATTTCGAACCGTGGGAAGTTGCCCAAAAGTCGATGGGAGTGAATGTGACTGCTCAACCCGACTTTGGCGCTTCCGAGCCGGGTAGCTCAGCCGGGTTTGACCCGGCGGTTCTGCCGACGGTCTCGTCTTCGAGGCGGGTGCCTCCCCCGTGTACAGGCCGATTTTCATGCATTTCGTACCGTGGGAAGTGGTCCAAAAGGGAATAGGGGTGGACGTGACTGCTCATACCGACATTGAGACTTGTAAGCCGTGTAGCTCGGCCGGGTTTGATCCGGCGGGTCTGCCGACGGTCTCGTCTTCGAGGCGGGTGCCTCCCCCGTGTACAGGCCGATTTTCGTGCATTTCGAACCGTGGGAAGTGGTCCAAAAGGGGATGGGGGTGGACGTGACTGCTCAACCCGACTTTGAGGCTTCTAACCCGGGTAGCTCGGCCGGGTTTGACCCGTCGATTCTGCCGATGGTCTCGTTTTGGAGGGGGGAGCCTCCCCCGTGTTCAGTCCGATTTTCGTGCATTTCGAACCGTGGGAAGTGGCCCAAAAGGGGATGGGAGTGAATGTGACTGCTCATACCGACTTTGGCGCTTCCGAGCCTGGTAGCTCAGCCGGGTTTGATCCGGCGGTTCTGCCGACGGTCTCGTCTTCGAGGCGGCTCCCTCCCCCGTGTACAGGCCGATTTTCATGCATTTGCAACGGTGGGAAGTTGCCCAAAAGGGGATGGGAGTGAATGTGACTGCTCAACCCGACTTTGGCGCTTCCGAGCCTGGTAGCTCAGCCGGGTTTGAACCGGCGGTTCTGCCGACGGTCTCGTCTTCGAGGCGGCTCCCTCCCCCGTGTACAGGCCGATTTTCGTGCATTTCGAACCGTGGGAAGTGGTCCAAAAGGGAATGGGGGTGGACGTGACTGCTCAACCCGACTCTGAGGCTTCTAACCCGGGTAGCTCGGCCGGGTTTGATCCGGCGGTTCTGCCGACGGTCTCGTCTTCGAGGCCGGTGCCTCCCCCGTGTACAGGCCGATTTTCGTGCATTTCCAACGGTGGGAAGTGGTCCAAAAGGGAATGGGGGTGGACGTGTCTGCTCATACCGACTTTGAGACTTGTAAGCCGGGTAGCTCAGCCGGGTTTGTTCCGGCGGTTCTGCCGACGGTCTCGTCATCGAGGGGGGAGCCTCCCCCGTGTCCAGGCCGATTTTCATGCATTTCCAACCGTGGGAAGTGGTCCAAAAGGGAATGGGGGTGAATGTGACTGCTCATACCGACTTTGAGACTTTTAAGCCGGGTAGCTCAGCCGGGTTTGACCCGGCGGTTCTGCCGACGGTCTCGCCTTCGAGGGGGGAGCGTCCCCCGTGTTCAGGCCGAATTTTGTGCATTTCGAACCGTGGGAAGTTGCCCAAAAGTCGATGGGAGTGAATGTGACTGCTCAACCCGACTTTGAGACTTGTAAGCCGGGTAGCTCAGCCGGGTTTGACCCGGCGGTTCTGCCGACGGTCTCGTCTTCGAGGCGGGTGCCTCCCCCGTGTACAGGCCGATTTTCATGCATTTCGTACCGTGGGAAGCGGTCCAAAAGGGGATGGGAGTGAACGTGACTGCTCATACCGACTTTGGCGCTTCCGAGCCGGGTAGCTCAGCCGGGTTTGACCCGGCGGGTCTGCCGACGGTCTCGCCTTCGAGGGGGGAGCGTCCCCCGTGTTCAGGCCGAATCTTGTGCATTTCGAACCGTGGGAAGTTGCCCAAAAGTCGATGGGAGTGAATGTGACTGCTCAACCCGACTTTGAGACTTGTAAGCCGGGTAGCTCAGCCGGGTTTGACCCGGCGGTTCTGCCGACGGTCTCGTCTTCGAGGCCGGTGCCTCCCCCGTGTACAGGCCGATTTTCGTGCATTTCCAACGGTGGGAAGTGGTCCAAAAGGGAATGGGGGTGGACGTGTCTGCTCATACCGACTTTGAGACTTGTAAGCCGGGTAGCTCAGCCGGGTTTGTTCCGGCGGTTCTGCCGACGGTCTCGTCATCGAGGGGGGAGCCTCCCCCGTGTCCAGGCCGATTTTCATGCATTTCCAACCGTGGGAAGTGGTCCAAAAGGGAATGGGGGTGAATGTGACTGCTCATACCGACTTTGAGACTTTTAAGCCGGGTAGCTCGGCCGGGTTTGACCCGGCGGTTCTGCCGACGGTCTCGTCTTCGAGGCGGGTGCCTCCCCCGTGTACAGGCCGATTTTCGTGCATTTCGAACCGTGGGAAGTGGTCTAAAAGTCGATGGGAGTGAACGTGACTGCTCAACCCGACTTTGAGACTTGTAAGCCGGGTAGCTCAGCCAGGTTTGACCCGGCGGTTCTGCCGACGGTCTCGCCTTCGAGGGCGGACCCTCCCCCGTGTACAGGCCGGTTTTCGTGCATTTCGAACCGTGGGAAGTGATCCAAAAGGGAATGGGGGTGAACGTGACTGCCCAACCCGGCTTTGAGACTTGTAAGCCGGGTAGCTCAGCCGGGTTGGACCCGGCGGTTCTGCCGACGGTCTCGACTTCGAGGCGGGTGCCTCCCCCGTGTACAGGCCGATTTTCATGCATTTGCAACGGTGGGAAGTTGCCCAAAAGTCGATGGGAGTGAATGTGACTGCTCAACCCGACTTCGAGACTTGTAAGCCGGGTAGCTCAGCCGGGTTTGACCCGGCGGTTCTGCCGACGGTCTCGCCTTCGAGGGGGGAGCCTCCCCCGTGTACAGGCCGATTTTCGTGCATTTCCAACGGTGGGAACAGGTTCAAAAGGGGATGGGAGTGATTGTGACTGCTCAACCCGACTCTAGGGCTTCTAACCCGGGTAGCCCGGCCGGGTTTGACCCGGCGGTTCTGCCGACGGTCTCGTCTTCGAGGCGGGTGCCTCCCCCGTATACAGGCCGATTTTCATGCATTTCGAACCGTGGGAAGTGGTCCAAAAGGGAATGGGGTGTGGACGTGTCTGCTCATACCGACTTTGAGACTTGTAAGCCGGGTAGCTCAGCCGGGTTTGATCCGGCGGTTCTGCCGACGGTCTCGCCTTCGAGGGGGGAGCCTCCCCCGTGTTCAGTCCGATTTCCATGCATTTCCAACCGTGGGAAGTTGCCCAAAAGGGGATGGGAGTGAATGTGACTGCTCAACCCGACTTTGGCGCTTCCGAGCCGGGTAGCTCAGCCGGGTTTGACCCGGCGGTTCTGCCGACGGTCTCGTCTTCGAGGCGGGTGCCTCCCCCGTATACAGGCCGATTTTCATGCATTTCGAACCGTGGGAAGTGGTCCAAAAGGGAATGGGGGTGGACGTGTCTGCTCATACCGACTTTGAGACTTGTAAGCCGGGTAGCTCAGCCGGGTTTGATCCGGCGGTTCTGCCGACGGTCTCGCCTTCGAGGGGGGAGCCTCCCCCGTGTTCAGTCCGATTTCCATGCATTTCCAACCGTGGGAAGTTGCCCAAAAGGGGATGGGAGTGAATGTGACTGCTCAACCCGACTTTGGCGCTTCCGAGCCGGGTAGCTCAGCCGGGTTTGACCCGGCGGTTCTGCCGACGGTCTCGTCTTCGAGGCGGGTGCCTCCCCCGTGTACAGGCCGATTTTCATGCATTTGGAACCGTGGGAAGTGGTCCAAAAGGGAATGGGGGTGGACGTGACTGCTCATACCGACTTTGAGACTTGTAAGCCGGGTAGCTCAGCCGGGTTTGACCCGGCGGTTCTGCCGACGGTCTCGCCTTCGAGGGGGGAGCCTCCCCCGTGTTCAGTCCGATTTTCGTGCATTTCCCACGGTGGGAAATGGTATCTTTCATTACGGGGACAAGGGTCTGAAGCGGTGAAGTCAGTAACCGGCATAGTTAAGGAAAGGGTTCGAATTTTCTCAACAGTACGAAAAAAGTGAGCAGGGAAGCTAGAGAAGGTGTCAGTGAGTCCCAAACGAGTGAACCGCAAAACTTAGGGAAATGCCCGAAAGCGTTTTAAAGGGTGAAATCGGGAACGAGGAAATGATCGGAAAGTGCCTGAAAGTGCTAAATGAGTAAACAGAAAAACGAAGAAAAATGTTTGAAAAGAAGAAGTGAGTAACCAGGAAAACTTAGAAAAATGTTCAAAACGAAGAAATCAGTAACCAGGAAAACTTAGAAAAATGATCAAAAAGAAGAAATGAGTAACCAGGAAAACTTAGAAAAATGTTTAAAAAGAAGAAATCAGTAACCAGGAAAACTTAGGAAAATGTTTAAAAAGAAGAAATCAGTAACCAGAAAAACTGCGAAAAATGTTTAAAAAGAAGAAATGAGTAACCAGAAAAACTTAGAAAAATGTTTAAAAAGAAGAAATCAGTAACCAGGAAAACTTAGAAAAATGTTTAAAAAGAAGAAATCAGTAACCAGGAAAACTTAGAAAAATGTTATAAAAGAAGAAGTGAGTAACCAGAAAAACTTAGAAAAATGTTTAAAAAGAAGAAATCAGTAACCAGAAAAACTGCGAAAAATGTTTAAAAAGAAGAAATCAGTAACCAGACAAACTGCGAAAAATGTTTAAAAAGAAGAAATCAGTAACCAGGAAAACTTAGAAAAATGTTTAAAAAGAAGAAGTGAGTAACCAGAAAAACTTAGAAAAATGTTTAAAAAGAAGAAATCAGTAACCAGAAAAACTTAGAAAAATGTTTAAAAAGAAGAAATCAGTAACCAGAAAAACTGCGAAAAATGTTTAAAAAGAAGAAATCAGTAACCAGAAAAACTTAGAAAAATGTTTAAAAAGAAGAAGTGAGTAACCAGAAAAACTTAGAAAAATGTTTAAAAAGAAGAAATCAGTAACCAGAAAAACGGCGAAAAATGTTTAAAAAGAAGAAATCAGTAACCAGACAAACTGCGAAAAATGTTTAAAAAGAAGAAATCAGTAACCAGAAAAACTTAGAAAAATGTTTAAAAAGAAGAAATCAGTAACCAGAAAAACTTAGAAAAATGTTTCAAAAGAAGAAGTGAGTAACCAGAAAAACTTAGAAAAATGTTTAAAAAGAAGAAGTGAGTAACCAGAAAAACTTAGAAAAATGTTTAAAAAGAAGAAATCAGTAACCAGAAAAACTTAGAAAAATGTTTAAAAAGAAGAAATCAGTAACCAGAAAAACTGCGAAAAATGTTTAAAAAGAAGAAATCAGTAACCAGACAAACTGCGAAAAATGTTTAAAAAGAAGAAATCAGTAACCAGGAAAACTTAGAAAAATGTTTAAAAAGAAGAAGTCAGTAACCAGAAAAACTTAGAAAAATGTTTAAAAAGAAGAAATCAGTAACCAGAAAAACTTAGAAAAATGTTTAAAAAGAAGAAATCAGTAACCAGAAAAACTGCGAAAAATGTTTAAAAAGAAGAAATCAGTAACCAGAAAAACTTAGAAAAATGTTTAAAAAGAAGAAGTGAGTAACCAGAAAAACTTAGAAAAATGTTTAAAAAGAAGAAATCAGTAACCAGAAAAACGGCGAAAAATGTTTAAAAAGAAGAAATCAGTAACCAGAAAAACTTAGAAAAATGTTTCAAAAGAAGAAGTGAGTAACCAGAAAAACTTAGAAAAATGTTTAAAAAGAAGAAGTGAGTAACCAGAAAAACTTAGAAAAATGTTTAAAAAGAAGAAATCAGTAACCAGAAAAACTTAGAAAAATGTTTAAAAAGAAGAAATCAGTAACCAGAAAAACTGCGAAAAATGTTTAAAAAGAAGAAATCAGTAACCAGACAAACTGCGAAAAATGTTTAAAAAGAAGAAATCAGTAACCAGGAAAACTTAGAAAAATGTTTAAAAAGAAGAAGTGAGTAACCAGAAAAACTTAGAAAAATGTTTAAAAAGAAGAAATCAGTAACCAGAAAAACTTAGAAAAATGTTTAAAAAGAAGAAATCAGTAACCAGAAAAACTGCGAAAAATGTTTAAAAAGAAGAAATCAGTAACCAGAAAAACTTAGAAAAATGTTTAAAAAGAAGAAGTGAGTAACCAGAAAAACTTAGAAAAATGTTTAAAAAGAAGAAATCAGTAACCAGAAAAACGGCGAAAAATGTTTAAAAAGAAGAAATCAGTAACCAGACAAACTGCGAAAAATGTTTAAAAAGAAGAAATCAGTAACCAGAAAAACTTAGAAAAATGTTTCAAAAGAAGAAGTGAGTAACCAGAAAAACTTAGAAAAATGTTTAAAAAGAAGAAGTGAGTAACCAGAAAAACTTAGAAAAATGTTTAAAAAGAAGAAATCAGTAACCAGAAAAACTTAGAAAAATGTTTAAAAAGAAGAAATCAGTAACCAGAAAAACTTAGAAAAATGTTTAAAAAGAAGAAATCAGTAACCAGAAAAACTGCGAAAAATGTTTAAAAAGAAGAAATCAGTAACCAGACAAACTGCGAAAAATGTTTAAAAAGAAGAAATCAGTAACCAGGAAAACTTAGAAAAATGTTTAAAAAGAAGAAGTGAGTAACCAGAAAAACTTAGAAAAATGTTTAAAAAGAAGAAATCAGTAACCAGAAAAACTTAGAAAAATGTTTAAAAAGAAGAAATCAGTAACCAGAAAAACTGCGAAAAATGTTTAAAAAGAAGAAATCAGTAACCAGGAAAACTTAGAAAAATGTTTAAAAAGAAGAAGTGAGTAACCAGAAAAACTTAGAAAAATGTTTAAAAAGAAGAAATCAGTAACCAGAAAAACTTAGAAAAATGTTTAAAAAGAAGAAATCAGTAACCAGAAAAACTGCGAAAAATGTTTAAAAAGAAGAAATCAGTAACCAGAAAAACTTAGAAAAATGTTTAAAAAGAAGAAGTGAGTAACCAGAAAAACTTAGAAAAATGTTTAAAAAGAAGAAATCAGTAACCAGAAAAACGGCGAAAAATGTTTAAAAAGAAGAAATCAGTAACCA
>NW_027311341.1:17500-30148 GCF_047496795.1 Chiloscyllium punctatum | reverse complement strand
TGTAGCTCAAACCCTCCAACCCTGGCAACATCCTTGTAAATCTTTTCTGAACCCTTTCAAGTTTCACAACATCTTTCCAACAGGAAGGAGACCAGAATTGCACGCAGTATTCCAACAGTGGCCTAACCAATGTCCTGTCCAGCCGCAACATGACCTCCCAACTCCTGTACTCAATACTCTGACCAATAAAGGAAAGCATACCAAACGCCTTCTTCACTATCCTATCTACCTGCAACTCCACTTTCAAGGAGCTATGAACCTGCACTCCAAGGTCTCTTTGTTCAGCAAC
The DNA here is from genome assembly GCF_047496795.1 of Chiloscyllium punctatum. Taxonomy (NCBI): domain Eukaryota; kingdom Metazoa; phylum Chordata; class Chondrichthyes; order Orectolobiformes; family Hemiscylliidae; genus Chiloscyllium; species Chiloscyllium punctatum. The sequence goes on along the minus strand of NW_027311341.1, from coordinate 29,859 downwards.
ACTCCCCAGGAGTTTCCTGCTGACCATACTTGACATCCGAATCCGAATCCCCTCAACAGAGGCAGCCATGTCCCGACTTAGGACGGCTACATAATGGGGGGGGGGGGGGGGGGAGGAGAGCGTGGGCACATTTGCCAATGAGGCCAACCTAAGACGAGAAAAGGGCAACTCGGGAGGGGGACGGCCAGGGATAGGGGAACGGGCACACCAGCAGGAAGGAGGTGTAACCTCCCGCTGAGGGGAGGGGGAGATGGGGGGGGGGAGATGGGGGGGGGGAGACGGTGGGGGGGAGGACGGGGGGGGGAGACGGGGGGGGGAGACGGGGAGATGGGGGGGGGGAGATGGGGGGGAGATGGGGGGGGGAGATGGGGGGGAGATGGGGGTAGGGAGATGGGGGGGGAGATGGGGGGGAAGATGGGGGGGGGAGATGGGGGGGGAGATGGGGGGGGGAGATGGGGGGGGGAGATGGGGGGATGGGGGGGGAGATGGGGGGGGAGATGGGGGGGGGAGATGGGGGGGGAGATGGGGGGGGGAGATGGGGGGGGAGATGGGGGGGGGAGATGGGGGGGGGAGATGGGGGGGGGAGATGGGGGGGGGAGATGGGGGGGAGATGGGGGGGGGAGATGGGGGGGGGAGATGGGGGGGGAGATGGGGGGGGAGATGGGGGGGGGAGATGGGGAGATGGGGGGGGAGATGGGGGGGGGAGATGGGGGGGGGAGATGGGGGGGGAGATGGGGGGATGGGGGGGGGAGATGGGGGGGAGATGGGGGGGGAGATGGGGGGGGGAGATGGGGGGGGAGATGGGGGGGAGATGGGGGGGGAGATGGGGGGGGGAGATGGGGGGGGAGATGGGGGGGAGATGGGGGGGGAGATGGGGGGGGGGAGATGGGGGGATGGGGGGGGGAGATGGGGGGGAGATGGGGGGGGGAGATGGGGGGGAGATGGGGGGGGGAGATGGGGGGGAGATGGGGGGGGGAGATGGGGGGGGGAGATGGGGGGGAGATGGGGGGGGAGATGGGGGGGAGATGGGGGGGGGAGATGGGGGGGAGATGGGGGGGGAGATGGGGGGGGGAGATGGGGAGATGGGGGGGGAGATGGGGGGAGATGGGGGGGGGGAGATGGGGGGATGGGGGGGGGAGATGGGGGGGAGATGGGGGGGGAGATGGGGGGGAGGGGAGTGTTGGGGGGGAGGGGAGTGTTGGGGGGGTCCCTCCCCGAGCCCCCCCCCGGACACTGACCTCTCCGCGGGGAGCGGCTCCGGCTGCGGCCCATTGTCCCGAAACCGACAGAAGCTTCGAGAATCTCGACTGAAGAGAGCGGCCAGGGCCCGGGAACCGCGGGCTCCCCCTGCCGCCCGGAGGACCACCATCACACACACACACAGCTCCCCCTGCCGCCCGGAGGACCACCATCACACACACACACAGCTCCCCCTGCCGCCCGGAGGACCACACACACACACTCACACACAGCTCCCCCTGCCGCCCGGAGGACCACCATCACACTCACACACAGCTCCCCCTGCCGCCCGGAGGACCACACACACACACACACACACAGCTCCCCCTGCCGCCCGGAGGACACACACACACTCACACACACAGCTCCCCCTGCGGCCCGGAGGACCACCATCACACACACACACAGCTCCCCCTGCCGCCCGGAGGACCACCATCACACTCACACACAGCTCCCCCTGCCGCCCGGAGGACCACCATCACACACACACACAGCTCCCCCTGCCGCCCGGAGGACCACACTCACACACACACACAGCTCCCCCTGCCGCCCGGAGGACCACCATCACACTCACAGCTCCCCCTGCCGCCCGGAGGACCACCATCACACTCACACACAGCTCCCCCTGCCGCCCGGAGGACCACCATCACACACACACACAGCTCCCCCTGCCGCCCGGAGGACCACCATCACACACACACACAGCTCCCCCTGCCGCCCGGAGGACCACACACACACACTCACACACAGCTCCCCCTGCCGCCCGGAGGACCACCATCACACTCACACACAGCTCCCCCTGCCGCCCGGAGGACCACACACACACACACACACAGCTCCCCCTGCCGCCCGGAGGACCACACACACACTCACACACACAGCTCCCCCTGCGGCCCGGAGGACCACCATCACACACACACACAGCTCCCCCTGCCGCCCGGAGGACCACCATCACACTCACACACAGCTCCCCCTGCCGCCCGGAGGACCACCATCACACACACACACAGCTCCCCCCCCCCCCCCTGCCGCCCGGAGGACCACACTCACACACACACACAGCTCCCCCTGCCGCCCGGAGGACCACCATCACACTCACAGCTCCCCCTGCCGCCCGGAGGACCACCATCACACTCACACACAGCTCCCCCTGCCGCCCGGAGGACCACACACACACACACAGCTCCCCCTGCCGCCCGGAGGACCACCATCACACTCACACACAGCTCCCCCTGCCGCCCGGAGGACCACCATCACACTCACACACACAGCTCCCCCTGCCGCCCGGAGGACCACACTCACACACACACACAGCTCCCCCTGCCGCCCGGAGGACCACCATCACACTCACAGCTCCCCCTGCCGCCCGGAGGACCACCATCACACACACACACAGCTCCCCCTGCCGCCCGGAGGACCACCATCACACACACACACAGCTCCCCCTGCCGCCCGGAGGACCACCATCACACTCACACACAGCTCCCCCTGCCGCCCGGAGGACCACCATCACACTCACACACAGCTCCCCCTGCCGCCCGGAGGACCACCATCACACTCACACACAGCTCCCCCTGCCGCCCGGAGGACCACCATCACACTCACACACAGCTCCCCCTGCCGCCCGGAGGACCACCATCACACTCACACACAGCTCCCCTGCCGCCCGGAGGACCACCATCACACACACACACAGCTCCCCCTGCCGCCCGGAGGACCACACTCACACACACACACAGCTCCCCCTGCCGCCCGGAGGACCACCATCACACACACACACAGCTCCCCCTGCCGCCCGGAGGACCACCATCACACACACACACAGCTCCCCCTGCCGCCCGGAGGACCACACACACACACACTCACACACAGCTCCCCCTGCCGCCCGGAGGACCACCATCACACACACTCACACACAGCTCCCCCTGCCGCCCGGAGGACCACACACACACACTCACACACAGCTCCCCCTGCGGCCCGGAGGACCACCATCACACACACACACAGCTCCCCCTGCCGCCCGGAGGACCACACACACACACACACACACACACAGCTCCCCCTGCCGCCCGGAGGACCACCATCACACACACACACACTCACACAGCTCCCCCTGCCGCCCGGAGGACCACCATCACACACACACACACTCACACAGCTCCCCCTGCCGCCCGGAGGACCACACACACACACACACACACACACAGCTCCCCCTGCCGCCCGGAGGACCACACACACTCTCACACACACACACAGCTCCCCCTGCCGCCCGGAGGACCACCATCACACACACACACACTCACACAGCTCCCCTGCCGCCCGGAGGACCACACACACACACACACACACACACACAGCTCCCCCTGCCGCCCGGAGGACCACACACACACACGCACACACACACACACAGCTCCCCCTGCCGCCCGGAGGACCACACACACACACACAGCTCCCCCTGCCGCCCGGGGGACCACACACACACACTCTCACAGCTCCCCCTGCCGCCCGGAGGACCACACTCACACACACAGCTCCCCCTGCCGCCCGGAGGACCACACTCACACTCACAGCTCCCCCTGCCGCCGGGAGGACCACACACACACACACTCACAGCTCCCCCTGCCGCCCGGAGGACCACACACACACACACTCACAGCTCCCCCTGCCGCCCGGAGGACCACACACACACACACACACACACTCACAGCTCCCCCTGCCGCCCGGAGGACTACACACACACACACACGCACACACAGCTCCCCCTGCCGCCCGGAGGACCACACACACACACACACAGCACCCCCTGCCGCCCGGAGGACCACACACACACACACACACACACACACTCTCACAGCTCCCCCTGCCGCCCGGAGGACCACACACACACACTCTCACAGCTCCCCCTGCCGCCCGGAGGACCACACACACACACACACAGCTCCCCCTGCCGCCCGGAGGACCACACACACACACACACACACTCTCACAGCTCCCCCTGCCGCCCGGAGGACCACACACACACACACACACTCACAGCTCCCCCTGCCGCCCGGAGGACCACACACACACACACACACACACACAGCCCCCCCTGCCGCCCGGAGGACCACCATCACACACACAGCTCCCCCTGCTGCCCGGAGGACCACACACACACACTCACAACTCCCCCTGCCGCCCGGAGGACCACACACACACTCACACAGCTCCCCCTGCCGCCCGGAGGACCACACACACACACACACACACTCACAGCTCCCCCTGCCGCCCGGAGGACCACACACACACACACACACACACACACACACACACACACTCACAGCTCCCCCTGCTGCCCGGAGGACCACACACACACACTCACACAGCTCCCCCTGCCGCCTGGAGGACCATACACATTGACACACACACACACACACACAGCTCCCCCTGCTGCCCGGAGGACCACACACACACTCACACAGCACCCCCTGCCGCCCGGAGGACCACACACACACACACACAGCTCCCCCTACCGCCCGGAGGACCACACACTCACACACACAGCTCCCCCTGCCGCCCGGAGGACCACACACTCACACACACAGAGCTCCCCCTGCCGCCCGGAGGACCACACACTCACACACACAGCTCCCCCTGCCGCCCGGAGGACCACACACACACTCACACAGCTCCCCCTGCCGCCCGGAGGACCACCATCACACACACACACACACACTCACAGCTCCCCCTGCCGCCCGGAGGACCACACACACACTCACACAGCTCCCCCTGCCGCCCGGAGGACCACCATCACACACACACACACACACTCACAGCTCCCCCTGCCGCCCGGAGGACCACACACACACACACTCACACACAGCTCCCCCTGCCGCCCGGAGGACCACACACACACACACACTCACAGCTCCCCCTGCCGCCCGGAGGACCACACACACACTCACACAGCTCCCCTGCCGCCCGGAGGACCACCATCACACACACACACACACACACACAGCTCCCCCTGCCGCCCGGAGGACCACACACACACACACTCACACACAGCTCCCCCTGCTGCCCGGAGGACCACACACACACACTCACACACACACACAGCTCCCCCTGCCGCCCGGAGGACCACACACACACACTCACACTCTCACAGCGCCCCCTGCTGCCCGGAGGACCACACACACACACACACACACACACACACACACAGCTCCCCCTGCTGCCCGGAGGACCACACACACACACTCACACAGCTCCCCCTGCCGCCTGGAGGACCATACACATTGACACACACACACACACACACAGCTCCCCCTGCTGCCCGGAGGACCACACACACACACACACACAGCTCCCCCTGCTGCCCGGAGGACCACACACACACACACACACACTCACAGCTCCCCCTGCTGCCCGGAGGACCACACACACACACACACACACACACTCTCACACACACACAGCTCCCCCTGCCACCCGGAGGACCACACACACACACACTCACACACATACAGCTCCCCCTGCCGCCCGGAGGACCACACACACACTCACACTCTCACAGCGCCCCCTGCTGCCCGGAGGACCACACACACACACACACACACACACTCACAGCTCCCCCTGCTGCCCGGAGGACCACACACACACACACACACACACACACACACTCACAGCTCCCCCTGCTGCCCGGAGGACCACACACACACACACACACACACACACACACAGCTCCCCCTGCTGCCCGGAGGACCACACACACACACACACACACACACAGCTCCCCCTGCTGCCCGGAGGACCACACACACACACACACACACACAGCTCCCCCTGCTGCCCGGAGGACCACACACACACACACACTCACAGCTCCCCCTGCTGCCCGGAGGACCACACACACACACACACACACACACAGCTCCCCCTGCCGCCCGGAGGATCACACACACACACACACACACACAGCTCCCCCTGCCGCCCGGAGGACTACACACACACACACTCACACACACACAGCTCCCCCTGCCGCCCGGAGGACCACACACACACACACTCACACTCTCACAGCGCCCCCTGCTGCCCGGAGGACCACACACACACACTCACACACAGAGCTCCCCCAGCCGCCCGGAGGACCACACACACACTCACACAGCTCCCCCTGCCGCCCGGAGGACCACACACACACACACACAGAGCTCCCCCTGCCGCCCGGAGGACCACACACACACACACACACAGCTCCCCCTGCCGCCCGGAGGACCACCATCACACACACAGCTCCCCCTGCCGCCCGGAGGACCACCATCACACACACACACAGCTCCCCCTGCGGCCCAGAGGACCACCATCACACACACACACAGCTCCCTCTGCCGCCCGGAGGACCACCATCACACACACACACAGCTCCCCCTGCCGCCCGGAGGACCACCATCACACACACACACAGCTCCCCCTGCCGCCCGGAGGACCACACACACACTCACACACAGCTCCCCCTGCCACCCGGAGGACCACACACACACTCACACACACACACACACAGCTCCCCCTGCCGTCCGGAGGACCACCATCACTCACACACACAGCTCCCCCTGCCGCCCGGAGGACCACACACACACACACACAGCTCCCCCTGCCGCCCGGAGGACCACCATCACACACACACACAGCTCCCCCTGCCACCCGGAGGACCACACACACACACACACAGCTCCCCCTGCCGCCCGGAGGACCACCATCACACACACAGCTCCCCCTGCCGCCCGGAGGATCACACACACACACACAGCGCCCCCTGCCGCCCGGAGGATCACCATCACACACACACACAGCTCCCCCTGCCGCCCGGAGGACCACACACTCACACACACAGCTCCCCCTGCCGCCCGGAGGACCACACACACACACACAGCTCCCCCTGCCGCCCAGAGGACCACACACACACACTCTCACAGCTCCCCCTGCCGCCCGGTGGACCACACACACTCACACACACAGCTCCCCCTGCCGCCCGGAGGATCACCATCACACACACACACAGCCCCCCCTGCCGCCCGGAGGACCACCATCACACACACACACACAGCTCCCCCTGCCGCCCGGAGGACCACACACACACACCTCCCCCTGCCACCCGGAGGACCACACACACACTCACACAGCACCCCCTGCCGCCCGGAGGACCACACACACACACACACAGCTCCCCCTACCGCCCGGAGGACCACACACTCACACACACAGCTCCCCCTGCCGCCCGGAGGACCACACACTCACACACACAGAGCTCCCCCTGCCGCCCGGAGGACCACACACTCACACACACAGCTCCCCCTGCCGCCCGGAGGACCACACACACACTCACACAGCTCCCCCTGCCGCCCGGAGGACCACCATCACACACACACACACACACTCACAGCTCCCCCTGCCGCCCGGAGGACCACACACACACTCACACAGCTCCCCCTGCCGCCCGGAGGACCACCATCACACACACACACACTCACACACAGCTCCCCCTGCTGCCCGGAGGACCACACACACACACTCACACACACACACAGCTCCCCCTGCCGCCCGGAGGACCACACACACACACTCACACTCTCACAGCGCCCCCTGCTGCCCGGAGGACCACACACACACACACACACACACACACACACACACACACTCACAGCTCCCCCTGCTGCCCGGAGGACCACACACACACACTCACACAGCTCCCCCTGCCGCCTGGAGGACCATACACATTGACACACACACACACACACACAGCTCCCCCTGCTGCCCGGAGGACCACACACACACTCACACAGCACCCCCTGCCGCCCGGAGGACCACACACACACACACACAGCTCCCCCTACCGCCCGGAGGACCACACACTCACACACACAGCTCCCCCTGCCGCCCGGAGGACCACACACTCACACACACAGAGCTCCCCCTGCCGCCCAGAGGACCACACACTCACACACACAGCTCCCCCTGCCGCCCGGAGGACCACACACACACTCACACAGCTCCCCCTGCCGCCCGGAGGACCACCATCACACACACACACACACACTCACAGCTCCCCCTGCCGCCCGGAGGACCACACACACACTCACACAGCTCCCCCTGCCGCCCGGAGGACCACCATCACACACACACACACACACTCACAGCTCCCCCTGCCGCCCGGAGGACCACACACACACACACTCACACACAGCTCCCCCTGCCGCCCGGAGGACCACACACACACACACACTCACAGCTCCCCCTGCCGCCCGGAGGACCACACACACACTCACACAGCTCCCCCTGCCGCCCGGAGGACCACCATCACACACACACACACACACACACAGCTCCCCCTGCCGCCCGGAGGACCACACACACACACACTCACACACAGCTCCCCCTGCTGCCCGGAGGACCACACACACACACTCACACACACACACAGCTCCCCCTGCCGCCCGGAGGACCACACACACACACTCACACTCTCACAGCGCCCCCTGCTGCCCGGAGGACCACACACACACACACACACACACACACACACACAGCTCCCCCTGCTGCCCGGAGGACCACACACACACACTCACACAGCTCCCCCTGCCGCCTGGAGGACCATACACATTGACACACACACACACACACACACAGCTCCCCCTGCTGCCCGGAGGACCACACACACACACACACACACTCACAGCTCCCCCTGCTGCCCGGAGGACCACACACACACACACACACACACACTCTCACACACACACAGCTCCCCCTGCCACCCGGAGGACCACACACACACACACTCACACACATACAGCTCCCCCTGCCGCCCGGAGGACCACACACACACTCACACTCTCACAGCGCCCCCTGCTGCCCGGAGGACCACACACACACACACTCACAGCTCCCCCTGCTGCCCGGAGGACCACACACACACACACACACACACACACACTCACAGCTCCCCCTGCTGCCCGGAGGACCACACACACACACACACACACACACACACACACACACACAGCTCCCCCTGCTGCCCGGAGGACCACACACACACACACACACACACACACAGCTCCCCCTGCTGCCCGGAGGACCACACACACACACACACACACAGCTCCCCCTGCTGCCCGGAGGACCACACACACACACACACTCACAGCTCCCCCTGCTGCCCGGAGGACCACACACACACACACACACACACACACAGCTCCCCCTGCCGCCCGGAGGATCACACACACACACACACACACACAGCTCCCCCTGCCGCCCGGAGGACTACACACACACACACTCACACACACACAGCTCCCCCTGCCGCCCGGAGGACCACACACACACACACTCACACTCTCACAGCGCCCCCTGCTGCCCGGAGGACCACACACACACACTCACACACAGAGCTCCCCCAGCCGCCCGGAGGACCACACACACACTCACACAGCTCCCCCTGCCGCCCGGAGGACCACACACACACACACACAGAGCTCCCCCTGCCGCCCGGAGGACCACACACACACACACACACAGCTCCCCCTGCCGCCCGGAGGACCACCATCACACACACAGCTCCCCCTGCCGCCCGGAGGACCACCATCACACACACACACAGCTCCCTCTGCCGCCCGGAGGACCACCATCACACACACACACAGCTCCCCCTGCCGCCCGGAGGACCACCATCACACACACACACAGCTCCCCCTGCCGCCCGGAGGACCACACACACACTCACACACAGCTCCCCCTGCCGCCCGGAGGACCACACACACACTCACACACACACACACACAGCTCCCCCTGCCGTCCGGAGGACCACCATCACTCACACACACAGCTCCCCCTGCCGCCCGGAGGACCACCATCACACACACACACAGCTCTCCCTGCCGCCCGGAGGATCACACACACACACACAGCGCCCCCTGCCGCCCGGACGATCACCATCACACACACACACACACACACAGCTCCCCCTGCCGCCCGGAGGACCACACACACACACTCACAGCTCCCCCTGCCGCCCGGAGGACCACAAACACACTCACACACACAGCTCCCCCTGCCGCCCGGAGGACCACCATCACACACACACACAGCTCCCCCTGCCGCCCGGAGGACCACAAACACACTCACACACACAGCTCCCCCTGCCGCCCGGAGGACCACCATCACACACACACACAGCTCCCCCTGCCGCCCGGAGGACCACCATCACACACACAGCTCCCCCTGCGGCCCGGAGGACCACCATCACACACACACACACACACAGCTCTCCCTGCCGCCCGGAGGACCACCATCACACACACACACACACTCACAGCTCCCCCTGCCGCCCGGAGGACCACACACACACACACACAGCTCTCCCTGCCGCCCGGAGGACCACCATCACACACACACACACACACACAGCTCTCCCTGCCGCCCGGAGGACCACCATCACACACACACTCACACACACAGCTCCCCCTGCCACCCGGAGGACCACACACACACTCACACAGCTCCCCCTGCCGCCCGGAGGACCACACACACACTCACACAGCTCCCCCTGCCGCCCGGAGGACCACACACACACTCACACACACAGCTCCCCCTGCCGCCCGGAGGACCACCATCACACACACACAGAGCTCCCCCTGCCGCCCGGAGGACCACACACACACTCACACACACAGCTCCCCCTGCCGCCCGGAGGACCACACACACACTCACACAGCTCCCCCTGCCGCCCGGAGGACCACCATCACACACACACACTCACAGCTCCCCCTGCCGCCCGGAGGACCACCATCACACACACACACACACACACAGCACCCCCTGCCGCCCGGAGGACCACCGTCACACACACTCACACACAGCTCCCCCTGCCGCCCGGAGGACCACACACACACACACACACAGCTCCCCCTGCCGCCCGGAGGACCACACACACACACACACACACACAGCTCCCCCTGCTGCCCGGAGGACCACACACACACACACACACACACACACTCTCACACACACACAGCTCCCCCTGCCACCCGGAGGACCACACACACACACACTCACACACATACAGCTCCCCCTGCCGCCCGGAGGACCACACACACACTCACACTCTCACAGCGCCCCCTGCTGCCCGGAGGACCACACACACACACACACACACACACTCACAGCTCCCCCTGCTGCCCGGAGGACCACACACACACACACACACACACACACACACACTCACAGCTCCCCCTGCTGCCCGGAGGACCACACACACACACACACACACACACACACACACACACAGCTCCCCCTGCTGCCCGGAGGACCACACACACACACACACACACACACACAGCTCCCCCTGCTGCCCGGAGGACCACACACACACACACACACACACAGCTCCCCCTGCTGCCCGGAGGACCACACACACACACACACTCACAGCTCCCCCTGCTGCCCGGAGGACCACACACACACACACACACACACACAGCTCCCCCTGCCGCCCGGAGGATCACACACACACACACACACACACACAGCTCCCCCTGCCGCCCGGAGGACTACACACACACACACTCACACACACACAGCTCCCCCTGCCGCCCGGAGGACCACACACACACACACTCACACTCTCACAGCGCCCCCTGCTGCCCGGAGGACCACACACACACACTCACACACAGAGCTCCCCCAGCCGCCCGGAGGACCACACACACGCTCACACAGCTCCCCCTGCCGCCCGGAGGACCACACACACACACACACAGAGCTCCCCCTGCCGCCCGGAGGACCACACACACACACACACACAGCTCCCCCTGCCGCCCGGAGGACCACCATCACACACACAGCTCCCCCTGCCGCCCGGAGGACCACCATCACACACACACACAGCTCCCCCTGCGGCCCAGAGGACCACCATCACACACACACACAGCTCCCTCTGCCGCCCGGAGGACCACCATCACACACACACACAGCTCCCCCTGCCGCCCGGAGGACCACACACACACTCACACACAGCTCCCCCTGCCGCCCGGAGGACCACACACACACTCACACACACACACACACAGCTCCCCCTGCCGTCCGGA
>NW_027311341.1:0-7500 GCF_047496795.1 Chiloscyllium punctatum | reverse complement strand
TGCCCGGAGGACCACACACACACACACACACACAGCTCGCCCTGCCGCCTGGAGGATCACACACTCACACACACACACACAGCCCCCCCTGGAGGAAGAATACAGAAGGTGAAATTATGTGGGATCCATGGTGAGATTGCCAAGAGAACATTGGTCAGGATGGCACGGGAACAGCCCCTTTGGCCTTCTATGTCATTGCTGAATGTGATGCCAGTCTGAACTACGATCTGCCTGGACACGGTCTGCATCCCTCTATTTCCTGCCTGTTCATGCTCTACTTAATTCATTCGTGAAACATGGGCATCGCTGACTGGGCCCAGGACTAATTGCCCATTCTTCCCCCACCCCTCCAAATCGCTGACCCCCCCACCCCGCCACCACCTTGAGAGGGTGGGGAGAGCTGCCATCTTGAACCGCTGCAGTCCCGTGTGGTGTAGGGACTCCCCCCCCCCCCCCCCCCCCACACAGAGCCCTCAGGGAGAGAGTCCCAGGATTCTGACCCAGCGACACTGAAGGAACGGCCGATATATTTCCGAGTCAGAACGGTGAGGGGCTCGGAGGGGAACTTGCAGGGGGTGTGGTGTTCCCATGTACCTGCTGCCCCTTGTCCTTCCCGATGGAAGTGGCCGTGGGGTTTGGAAGGTGCTGTCTGAGGAGCCTGGGGGAGTTGCTGCAGTGCGTCTTGTAGACGGTACCCACTGCTGTTACTGAGCGTCAGGGGGGGATGGAGGGAGTGGGGGTTTGTGGGTGTGGGGACAATCGAGTGGGGGCTGCTTTGTCCCAGGATGGGGTCGAGCTTCTCCAGTGTTGTCGGAGCTGCCCCCCGCCCATCCAGGGCAAGCATTTTATTTTTATTATAGTCATAGAGATGTACAGCACAGAAACAGACCCTTCGGTCCAACCCGTCCATGCTGACCCAGACATCCCAACCCAATCTAGTCCCACCTGCCAGCACCCGGCCCATATCCCTCCAAACCCTTCCTATTCATATACCCATCCAAATGCCTCTTAAATGTTGCAATTGTACCAGCCTCCACCACTTCCTCTGGCAGCTCATTCCATAAACGTACCACCCTCTGTGTGAAAAAGTTGCCCCTTAGGTCCCTTTTATATCTTTCCCCCCTAAACCTATGCCCCTCTAGTTCTGGACTCCCCCACCCCAGGGGAAAAGACCTTGTCTATTTACCCTATCCATGCCCCTCATGATTTTATAAACCTCTATAAGGTCACCCCTCAGCCTCCGACGCTCCAGGGAAAACAGACCCAGCCTATTCAACCTCTCTCCGTAGCTCAAACCCTCCAACCCTGGCAACATCCTTGTAAATCTTTTCTGAACCCTTTCAAGTTTCACAACATCCTCTAATAGGAAGGAGACCAGAATTGCACACAATATTCCAAAATTAATGGCCTAACCAATGTCCTGTACAGCTGCAACATGACCTCCCAACTCCTGTACTCAATACTCTGACCAATAAAGGAAAGCATACCATACACCTTCTTCACTATCCTATCTACCTGTGACTCCACTTTCAAGGAGCTATGAACCTGCACTCCAAGGTCCCTTTGTTCACCAACACTCCCTCGGACCTTACTGTTAAGTGGATAAGTCCTGCTAAGATTCAGTTTCCTCCAATGCAGCACCTCATATTCATCTAAATTAAACTCCATCTGCCACGCCTCAATCCATCTGATTAAGTAGAGGACCCAGCACCGATCCTTGTAGCACTCCACTGGTCACAGGCCTCCAGTCTGAAAACAACCCTCCCCCACCACCCTCTGTCTTCTACCTTTGAGCCAGTTCTGTATCCAAATGGCTAGTTCCCCCTGTATTCCGTGAGATCTAACCTTGCTAATCAGTCTCCCATGGGGAAACTTGTTGAACGCCTTACTGAAGTCCATATAGATCACATCTACTGCTCTGCCCTCATCAATCCTCTTTGTTACTTCTTCAAAAAACTCAATCAAGTTTGTGAGACATGATTTCCCATGCACAAAGCCATGTTGACTATCCCGAATCAGTCCTTGCCTTTCCAAATACATGCACATCCTGTCCCTCAGGATTCCCTCAAACAACTTGCCCACCACCGAGGTCAGGCTCACTGGTCTATAGTTCCCTGGCTTGTCTTTACCGCCCTTCTTAAACAGTGGCACCACGTTTGCCAACCTCCAGTCTTCCGGCACCTCACCTGTGACTATCGATGATACAAATATCTCAGCAAGAGGCCCAGCAATCACTTCTCTGGCTTCCCACCGAGTTCTCGGGTACACCTGATCAGGTCCTGTGGATTTATCCACTTCTAACTGTTTCAAGACATCCAGCACTTCCTCCTCTGTAATCTGGACATTTTGCAAGATGTCACCATCTATTTCCCTACAGTCTATATATTCCATATCCTTTTCCACAGTAAATACTGATGTAAAATATTCATTTAGTATCTCCCCCATTTTCTGCTGCTCCACACAAAGGCCGCCTTGCTGATCTTTGAGGGGCCCTATTCTCTCCCTAGTTACCCTTTTGTCCTTGATATATTTGTAAAAACCCTTTGGATTCTCCTTAATTCTATTTGCCAAAGCTATCTCATGTCCCCGTTTTGCCCTCCCGATTTCCCTCTTAAGTATACTCCTACTTCCTTTATACTCTTCTAAGGATTCACTCGATCTATCCTGTCTATACCTGACATATGCTTCCTTCTTTTTCTTAACCAAACCCTCAATTTCTTTAGTCATCCAGCATTCCCTATACCTACCAGCCTTCCCTTTCACCCTGACAGGAATATACTTTCTCTGGATTCTTGTTATCTCATTTCTGAAGGCTTCCCATTTTCCAGCCGTCCCTTTACCTGCGAACATCTGCCTCCAATCAGCTGGTACGTCCTCATACTGAATCAGAAAATTGTCTTGTACACACTTAAGAAATTCCTCTCCATCTAAACCTTTAACACTATGGCAGTCCCAGTCGATGTTTGGAAAGTTAAAATCCCTCCCATAACTACCCTATTATTCTTACAGATAGCTGAGATCTCCTTACAAGTTTGTTTTCTCAATTTCCCTCTGACTATTGGGAGGTCTATAATATAATACAATCCCAATATTAAGAAGGCATATGGGCGTAATGGCTTTTATTGGTAGAGGAATTGAGTTCCGGAGTCCTGAGGTCATGCTGCAGTTGTATAAGACTCTGGTGCGGGCGCATCTGGAAATTGTGTGCAGTTTTGGTCGCCATACTATAGGAAGGATGTGGAGGCACTGGAACGGGTGCAGAGGAGGTTTACCAGGATGTTGCCTGGTATGGTAGGAAGATCGTATGAGGAAATGCTGAGGCACTTGGGGGTTGTTTTCATTGGAGAAAAAGAGGTTTTAAGGGTGACTTGATAGAGGTGTACAAGATGATTAGGGGGTTAGATAGGGTTGACAGTGAGAACCTTTTTCCACGTATGGAGTCAGCTATTACAAGGGGGCATAGCTTTAAATTAAGGGGGGGTAGATATAGGACTGATGTTAGGGGTAGGTTCTTCACTCAGCGAGTCGTAAGTTCATGGAATGCCCTGCCAGTAGCAGTGGTGGACTCTCCCTCTTTATGGGTATTTAAGCGGGCATTGGATAGGTATATGGAGGATAGTGGGTTAGTATAGGTTAGGTGGGCTTTGATCGGTGCAACATCGAGGGCCGAAGGGCCTGTACTGCGCTGTAATGTTCTATGTTCTATGTTCTATGTTCTATGTTCTATGTTCTATGTGATCATCCCTTTCTTATTTCTCAGTTCCACCCAAATAACTTCCCTGGATGTATTTCAGGAATATCCTCCCTCAGCACGGCTGGAATGCTGTCCCTTATGAAAAATACCACTCCCCTCCTCTCTTGCCTCCCTTTCTATCCTTCCTGTAGCATTTGTATCCTGGAACATTAAGCTGCCAGTCCTGCCCATCCCTGAGCCATGTTTCTGTAATTGCTATGATATCCAGTCCCATGTTCCTAACCATGCCCTGAGTTCATCTGCCTTCCCTGTTAGGCCCCTTGCATTGAGATAAATGCAGTTTAATTTATTTATAGAATCTAATCACCGTCCCCTTGACGTTCAATGGCATTACCATCACTGAATCCCCCAATATCAACATCCTGGGGGTAACCATCTCAGCAAGAAAGAATCTAACCACAGTCCCCTCGATGTTCAATGGGTGTTACCA
Source organism: Chiloscyllium punctatum (assembly GCF_047496795.1). Classification (NCBI taxonomy): domain Eukaryota; kingdom Metazoa; phylum Chordata; class Chondrichthyes; order Orectolobiformes; family Hemiscylliidae; genus Chiloscyllium; species Chiloscyllium punctatum. The sequence goes on along the minus strand of NW_027311341.1, from coordinate 3,316 downwards.
TCACTGAATCCCCCACCCACCTTGTCCCTGCCTGCCCTGACTGTTGGACTCACTTCTGTTCTCAGCTGTACCCATCTCAGATTGATCTCTTTCCTCACTATCTCCCTGGCTCCCACCTTACTAGTTTAAATCCTCCCGAGCAGCTCTAGTAAATTTCCCTGCCAGTATATTAGTCCCCTTCCAATTTAGGTGCAATCCGTCCTTCTTGTACAGGTCACTTCTACCCCAGAAGAGATTCCAATGATCGTAAAATGTGAATCCTTCTCCCATACACCAGCTCCTCAGCCATGCATTCATCTGCTCTATCCTCCTATTCCTGCCCTCACTAGCTCGTAGCACTGGGAGTAATCCAGATATTACTACCCTCGAGGACCTCCTTTTTAAATTTCTGCCTAACTCTCTGTAATCTCCCTTCAGAGTCTCTACCTTTTCCCTTCCTATATCGTTGGTTCCAATGTGGACGATGACCTCCTGCTGGTCCCTCTCTCCCCCGTGAGAACATTCTGCACCCTCTCTGAGACATCCTTGATCCTGGCACCAGGGAAGCAACACACCATTCTGCTTTTCCTCTGCTGGCCACAGAAGCGTCTGTCCGTGCCTCGGACTAGAAAGTTCCCTAACACAATCAATCGCTTCGAACCTGACGTACCTCTCGTCACAATGGAGCCAGTCTCGGTACCAGAAACTTGGCTTGTTCGTGCTACGTTCCCCTGAGAATCCTTCACCCCTTCCGTTTTCCAAAACAGCATCCTTGTTTGAGATCGGCACAGAAGACTCCTGTACAACCTGCCTCCCTCTCCTGCAGTTAACCCATCGACCTGAATGTATCTGTGGCTTTTCTCTCTTCCTATAACTGCCATCCACTATGCCCCCACCCCCCACCCCCGCCACCAGCTCCTGTAAATTCCTCGTTGCCTCTAGCTGTTGCTCCAACTGATCCGTGCGATCTGTAAGGATTCGCAACCAAAGACACTTGCTGCAGACCTAATCAACAGCAAGATGGAAACTCTCCCTAATCTCCCACATCCAACAGGAAGAGCACACTGCTCTACTGGAGGCCGCCTCTGCTTCTTCACAAACACCGAAGCCGGGAAATAGGACCGTCTCACAGCTCGAAGAAATCGTTGCTCCGGGCTAATGTAGTCGCTGAGTTTCTACGTTCTCTTTTTTCAAATTTAATCAGGGGACAGATCTCACTAAAGCGAAGGACCGAGAACAGAACCCGTTTCACCTTGTATTTATCGTTCCAAAAGCCGGCGAAAAGCGTTGTTTCGCGTCATCGCTCTGTTGCTGTCGGCAACCGCAGAGAAATACACCAGAACAGAGGCCGTGACATGAGGCAGTGCACAAACAGCGCTCAGGTTGACTCGGAAAGTGCTCCGAGCCCCCTACGCCAGTCCCCAGTGCCATCCAGCCTCCACCGATGCCCCCGCCACTCTGAGTCCTGGACGGACGTTGCCAATTCTAATGCCACGACTCACCAGGATTCACTTCGGGTTTCTGGGCAATGGTAACCTCCCAGGATGTTGAGAGCCAGGGGTGGGGGGTGTGCTGGGATTCAGCGATGGTAACACCATTGAACGTCAAGGGGGCGATGGTTAGATTCTCTCTTGTTGGAGATGTAACCCCCAGGTTGTTGATAGTTGGGTGGGGGATTCAGTGATGGTAACACCATTGAATGTCAAGGGGACTGTGGTTAGATTCTCTCTCTTGTTGGAGATGGTAACCCCCAGGATATTGATATTGGGGGATTCAGTGATGGTAACACCATTGAATGTCAAGGGGATGGTGGTTAGATTCTATATTGTTGGAGACGGTAACCCCAAAGATGTTGATAGTCGGGGGAGGGGAGATTCAGTGATGGTAATGCCATTGAACATCAAGGGGATGATGGTTAGATTCTCTCTTCATGGAGACAGTAACCCCCAGGATGTTGAGAGTGGCAGGATTCAGTGATGGTAACATCATTGAACATCAAAGTGACTGTGGTTGGATTCTCTCTTGTTGGAGATGGTAACCCCCAGGATGTTGATAGTTGGGTGGGGGATTCAGTGATGGTAATGCCATTGAACATCAAGGGGACTGTGGTTAGATTCTCTCTTGCTGGAGATGGTAACCCCCAGGATGTTGATAGTTGGGGGAGGGGAGATTCAGTGATGGTAATGCCATTGAACATTAAGAGAGCAATGGTTAGATTCTCTCTTGATGGAGATGGTAACCCCCAGGATGTTGATAGTGGAGAGGATTCAGTGATGGTAATGCCATTGAACGTCAAGGGGGCAATGGTTAGATTCTCACCTGTTGGAGATGGTAACCCCCAGGATGTTGATATTGGGGGATTCAGTGATCATAACACCATTGAACATCAAGGGGGCAATGGTTAGATTCTCACCTGTTGGAGATGGTAACCCCCAGGATGTTGATAGTGGAGAGGATTCAGTGATTGTAACACCATTGAACGTCAAGGGGACGGTGGTTAGATTCTATATTGTTGGAGATGGTAACCCCAAAGATGTTGATAGTTGGGGGAGGGGGGATTCAGTGATGGTAATGCCGTTGAACATCAAGGGGATGATGGTTAGATTCTCTCTTCATGGAGACAGTAACTCCCAGGATGTTGAGAGTGGGGTGGGGGGGGGGGGAATTCAGTGACGGTAACGCCATTGAACGTCAGCAAGCGGTGGTTAGATTCTGTCTTCCTGGAGAAGGTAACCCCCAGGATGTTGATAGTTGTGTGTGTGTGTGTGTGGGGGGGGGGGGGGGGGGGGTGGGGGTGTGGAATTAATGATGGTAATGCCATTGAACATCAAGGGGATGATGGTTAGATTCTCTCTTGATGGGGACAGTAACCCCCAGGATGTTGATAGTGGGGGGATTCAGTGATGGTAACACCATTGAACGTCAAAGGGATGGTGGTTAGATTCTCTTTCTTGTCAGAGACGGTCACAGCCTGGCATTTGCGTAGCTCGAATGTCAGTTGCGCCAGGGCCTGGATGTTGCCCAGATCTTGTTGCGTTTGAACACAGACTGTTTCCGAGGAGTACTGACCCTGAGCTCGCGATGGATGAAAGTATAAATGTCTCCGAAACAATCAAATCTGTCCCCAGCAGTTTTGGCTTCGGGAACACTGGGAGTGCCCGTTAACAATCTGTATCACTCAACAGCACGGAAGCGCACCCCTGGTCCCAACCGGTCCAAACTCCCCGACCTAAACTAGTCCCACCTGCCCGCTCCTGGCCCACGCCCCTCCAAACATTAACGAGTCGTGTACGGATCCAAACGTTTTACTCAACGGTGTAGCTGCACCCACGTCCAC
>NW_027311340.1:22500-30153 GCF_047496795.1 Chiloscyllium punctatum | reverse complement strand
TTTTCGGATGCCTTTCAGAACGGTCCCGCGCCGCCATTTTGTTCTAAAAATCGTGTTCCCATATATCTCCGGGTACCCCGCCAACCTCACTGCGGAAAAACTACAAGTGGCACTGAATGGGTCTGAATTCCAAATTTGACTGCATCGGTCTGGAACTCGGTCCGGTCAAAACCGTTTGGATTTTTCTCGGTCCGGACTTCCGCGACAGACAAAGTTAAAGTTTTCGGGCTGCAGGCACAAAACGACAGCTGGCCATTTGCCGGGCTCAATTCACCCAATTCCTCCGGCACTTCGGAGCACATGTTCGGTGTAAGTTTGCGAATCTTTCCCGATGCTGCAGCATTTTCCTCCGCTGACACTTAGAATATTTTTCACACTTTGCTGAAAATTTTTCTAAGTGTTTTTTTCCAAGTTTTCCTGGTTACTGATTTCTTCTTTTTAAACATTTTTCTAAGTTTTTCTGGTTACTGATTTCTTCTTTTTAAACATTTTTCGCAGTTTGTCTGGTTACTGATTTCTTCTTTTTAAACATTTTTCGCCGTTTTTCTGGTTACTGATTTCTTCTTTTTAAACATTTTTCGCCGTTTTTCTGGTTACTGATTTCTTCTTTTTAAACATTTTTCTAAGTTTTTCTGGTTACTCATTTCTTCTTTTTAAACATTTTTCTAAGTTTTTCTGGTTACTGATTTCTTCTTTTTAAACATTTTTCTAAGTTTTTCTGGTTACTCATTTCTTCTTTTTAAACATTTTTCTAAGTTTTTCTGGTTACTCACTTCTTCTTTTTAAACATTTTTCTAAGTTTTTCTGGTTACTGATTTCTTCTTTTTAAACATTTTTCGCCGTTTTTCTGGTTACTGATTTCTTCTTTTTAAACATTTTTCTAAGTTTTTCTGGTTACTCATTTCTTCTTTTTAAACATTTTTCGCCGTTTTTCTGGTTACTGATTTCTTCTTTTTAAACATTTTTCTAAGTTTTTCTGGTTACTGATTTCTTCTTTTTAAACATTTTTCTAAGTTTTCCTGGTTACTCATTTCTTCTTTTTAAACATTTTTCTAAGTTTTCCTGGTTACTCATTTCTTCTTTTTAAACATTTTTCTAAGTTTTCCTGGTTACTGATTTCTTCTTTTTAAACATTTTTCGCAGTTTTTCTGGTTACTGATTTCTTCTTTTTAAACATTTTTCTAAGTTTTTCTGGTTACTGATTTCTTCTTTTTAAACATTTTTCTAAGTTTTTCTGGTTACTCACTTCTTCTTTTTAAACATTTTTCTAAGTTTTTCTGGTTACTCACTTCTTCTTTTGAAACATTTTTCTAAGTTTTTCTGGTTACTGATTTCTTCTTTTTAAACATTTTTCTAAGTTTTTCTGGTTACTGATTTCTTCTTTTTAAACATTTTTCGCAGTTTGTCTGGTTACTGATTTCTTCTTTTTAAACATTTTTCGCCGTTTTTCTGGTTACTGATTTCTTCTTTTTAAACATTTTTCTAAGTTTTTCTGGTTACTCACTTCTTCTTTTTAAACATTTTTCTAAGTTTTTCTGGTTACTGATTTCTTCTTTTTAAACATTTTTCGCAGTTTTTCTGGTTACTGATTTCTTCTTTTTAAACATTTTTCTAAGTTTTCCTGGTTACTGATTTCTTCTTTTTAAACATTTTTCGCAGTTTTTCTGGTTACTGATTTCTTCTTTTTAAACATTTTTCTAAGTTTTTCTGGTTACTCACTTCTTCTTTTTAAACATTTTTCTAAGTTTTCCTGGTTACTGATTTCTTCTTTTTAAACATTTTTCGCAGTTTGTCTGGTTACTGATTTCTTCTTTTTAAACATTTTTCGCAGTTTTTCTGGTTACTGATTTCTTCTTTTTAAACATTTTTCTAAGTTTTTCTGGTTACTCACTTCTTCTTTTATAACATTTTTCTAAGTTTTCCTGGTTACTGATTTCTTCTTTTTAAACATTTTTCTAAGTTTTCCTGGTTACTGATTTCTTCTTTTTAAACATTTTTCTAAGTTTTCCTGGTTACTGATTTCTTCTTTTTAAACATTTTTCTAAGTTTTTCTGGTTACTCATTTCTTCTTTTTAAACATTTTTCGCAGTTTTTCTGGTTACTGATTTCTTCTTTTTAAACATTTTCCTAAGTTTTCCTGGTTACTGATTTCTTCTTTTTAAACATTTTTCTAAGTTTTCCTGGTTACTCATTTCTTCTTTTTGATCATTTTTCTAAGTTTTCCTGGTTACTGATTTCTTCGTTTTGAACATTTTTCTAAGTTTTCCTGGTTACTCACTTCTTCTTTTCAAACATTTTTCATCGTTTTTCTGTTTACTCATTTAGCACTTTCAGGCACTTTCCGATCATTTCCTCGTTCCCGATTTCACCCTTTAAAACGCTTTCGGGCATTTCCCTAAGTTTTGCGGTTCACTCGTTTGGGACTCACTGACACCTTCTCTAGCTTCCCTGCTCACTTTTTTCGTACTGTTGAGAAAATTCGAACCCTTTCCTTAACTATGCCGGTTACTGACTTCACCGCTTCAGACCCTTGTCCCCGTAATGAAAGATACCATTTCCCACCGTGGGAAATGCACGAAAATCGGACTGAACACGGGGGAGGCTCCCCCCTCGAAGGCGAGACCGTCGGCAGAACCGCCGGGTCAAACCCGGCTGAGCTACCCGGCTTACAAGTCTCAAAGTCGGTATGAGCAGTCACGTCCACCCCCATTCCCTTTTGGACCACTTCCCACGGTTCCAAATGCATGAAAATCGGCCTGTACACGGGGGAGGCACCCGCCTCGAAGACGAGACCGTCGGCAGAACCGCCGGGTCAAACCCGGCTGAGCTACCCGGCTCGGAAGCGCCAAAGTCGGGTTGAGCAGTCACATTCACTCCCATCCCCTTTTGGGCAACTTCCCACGGTTGGAAATGCATGGAAATCGGACTGAACACGGGGGAGGCTCCCCCCTCGAAGGCGAGACCGTCGGCAGAACCGCCGGATCAAACCCGGCTGAGCTACCCGGCTTACAAGTCTCAAAGTCGGTATGAGCAGACACGTCCACCCCCATTCCCTTTTGGACCACTTCCCACGGTTCGAAATGCATGAAAATCGGCCTGTATACGGGGGAGGCACCCGCCTCGAAGACGAGACCGTCGGCAGAACCGCCGGGTCAAACCCGGCTGAGCTACCCGGCTCGGAAGCGCCAAAGTCGGGTTGAGCAGTCACATTCACTCCCATCCCCTTTTGGGCAACTTCCCACGGTTGGAAATGCATGGAAATCGGACTGAACACGGGGGAGGCTCCCCCCTCGAAGGCGAGACCGTCGGCAGAACCGCCGGATCAAACCCGGCTGAGCTACCCGGCTTACAAGTCTCAAAGTCGGTATGAGCAGACACGTCCACCCCCATTCCCTTTTGGACCACTTCCCACGGTTCGAAATGCATGAAAATCGGCCTGTATACGGGGGAGGCACCCGCCTCGAAGACGAGACCGTCGGCAGAACCGCCGGGTCAAACCCGGCCGGGCTACCCGGGTTAGAAGCCCTAGAGTCGGGTTGAGCAGTCACAATCACTCCCATCCCCTTTTGAACCTGTTCCCACCGTTGGAAATGCACGAAAATCGGCCTGTACACGGGGGAGGCTCCCCCCTCGAAGGCGAGACCGTCGGCAGAACCGCCGGGTCAAACCCGGCTGAGCTACCCGGCTTACAAGTCTCGAAGTCGGGTTGAGCAGTCACATTCACTCCCATCGACTTTTGGGCAACTTCCCACCGTTGCAAATGCATGAAAATCGGCCTGTACACGGGGGAGGCACCCGCCTCGAAGTCGAGACCGTCGGCAGAACCGCCGGGTCCAACCCGGCTGAGCTACCCGGCTTACAAGTCTCAAAGCCGGGTTGGGCAGTCACGTTCACCCCCATTCCCTTTTGGATCACTTCCCACGGTTCGAAATGCACGAAAACCGGCCTGTACACGGGGGAGGGTCCGCCCTCGAAGGCGAGACCGTCGGCAGAACCGCCGGGTCAAACCTGGCTGAGCTACCCGGCTTACAAGTCTCAAAGTCGGGTTGAGCAGTCACGTTCACTCCCATCGACTTTTAGACCACTTCCCACGGTTCGAAATGCACGAAAATCGGCCTGTACACGGGGGAGGCACCCGCCTCGAAGACGAGACCGTCGGCAGAACCGCCGGGTCAAACCCGGCCGAGCTACCCGGCTTAAAAGTCTCAAAGTCGGTATGAGCAGTCACATTCACCCCCATTCCCTTTTGGACCACTTCCCACGGTTGGAAATGCATGAAAATCGGCCTGGACACGGGGGAGGCTCCCCCCTCGATGACGAGACCGTCGGCAGAACCGCCGGAACAAACCCGGCTGAGCTACCCGGCTTACAAGTCTCAAAGTCGGTATGAGCAGACACGTCCACCCCCATTCCCTTTTGGACCACTTCCCACCGTTGGAAATGCACGAAAATCGGCCTGTACACGGGGGAGGCACCGGCCTCGAAGACGAGACCGTCGGCAGAACCGCCGGGTCAAACCCGGCTGAGCTACCCGGCTTACAAGTCTCAAAGTCGGGTTGAGCAGTCACATTCACTCCCATCGACTTTTGGGCAACTTCCCACGGTTCGAAATGCACAAGATTCGGCCTGAACACGGGGGACGCTCCCCCCTCGAAGGCGAGACCGTCGGCAGACCCGCCGGGTCAAACCCGGCTGAGCTACCCGGCTCGGAAGCGCCAAAGTCGGTATGAGCAGTCACGTTCACTCCCATCCCCTTTTGGACCGCTTCCCACGGTACGAAATGCATGAAAATCGGCCTGTACACGGGGGAGGCACCCGCCTCGAAGACGAGACCGTCGGCAGAACCGCCGGGTCAAACCCGGCTGAGCTACCCGGCTTACAAGTCTCAAAGTCGGGTTGAGCAGTCACATTCACTCCCATCGACTTTTGGGCAACTTCCCACGGTTCGAAATGCACAAAATTCGGCCTGAACACGGGGGACGCTCCCCCCTCGAAGGCGAGACCGTCGGCAGAACCGCCGGGTCAAACCCGGCTGAGCTACCCGGCTTAAAAGTCTCAAAGTCGGTATGAGCAGTCACATTCACCCCCATTCCCTTTTGGACCACTTCCCACGGTTGGAAATGCATGAAAATCGGCCTGGACACGGGGGAGGCTCCCCCCTCGATGACGAGACCGTCGGCAGAACCGCCGGAACAAACCCGGCTGAGCTACCCGGCTTACAAGTCTCAAAGTCGGTATGAGCAGACACGTCCACCCCCATTCCCTTTTGGACCACTTCCCACCGTTGGAAATGCACGAAAATCGGCCTGTACACGGGGGAGGCACCGGCCTCGAAGACGAGACCGTCGGCAGAACCGCCGGATCAAACCCGGCCGAGCTACCCGGGTTAGAAGCCTCAGAGTCGGGTTGAGCAGTCACGTCCACCCCCATTCCCTTTTGGACCACTTCCCACGGTTCGAAATGCACGAAAATCGGCCTGTACACGGGGGAGGGAGCCGCCTCGAAGACGAGACCGTCGGCAGAACCGCCGGTTCAAACCCGGCTGAGCTACCAGGCTCGGAAGCGCCAAAGTCGGGTTGAGCAGTCACATTCACTCCCATCCCCTTTTGGGCAACTTCCCACCGTTGCAAATGCATGAAAATCGGCCTGTACACGGGGGAGGGAGCCGCCTCGAAGACGAGACCGTCGGCAGAACCGCCGGATCAAACCCGGCTGAGCTACCAGGCTCGGAAGCGCCAAAGTCGGTATGAGCAGTCACATTCACTCCCATCCCCTTTTGGGCCACTTCCCACGGTTCGAAATGCACGAAAATCGGACTGAACACGGGGGAGGCTCCCCCCTCCAAAACGAGACCATCGGCAGAATCGACGGGTCAAACCCGGCCGAGCTACCCGGGTTAGAAGCCTCAAAGTCGGGTTGAGCAGTCACGTCCACCCCCATCCCCTTTTGGACCACTTCCCACGGTTCGAAATGCACGAAAATCGGCCTGTACACGGGGGAGGCACCCGCCTCGAAGACGAGACCGTCGGCAGACCCGCCGGATCAAACCCGGCCGAGCTACACGGCTTACAAGTCTCAATGTCGGTATGAGCAGTCACGTCCACCCCTATTCCCTTTTGGACCACTTCCCACGGTACGAAATGCATGAAAATCGGCCTGTACACGGGGGAGGCACCCGCCTCGAAGACGAGACCGTCGGCAGAACCGCCGGGTCAAACCCGGCCGAGCTACCCGGCTCGGAAGCGCCAAAGTCGGGTTGAGCAGTCACATTCACTCCCATCGACTTTTGGGCAACTTCCCACGGTTCGAAATGCACAAAATTCGGCCTGAACACGGGGGACGCTCCCCCCTCGAAGGCGAGACCGTCGGCAGAACCGCCGGGTCAAACCCGGCTGAGCTACCCGGGTCGGAAGCGCCAAGGTCGGTATGAGCAGTCACATTCACTCCCATCCCCTTTTGGACCGCTTCCCACGGTTTGAAATGCACGAAAATCGGCCTGTACACGGGGGAGGCTCCGCCCTCGAAGGCGAGACCGACGGCAGAACCGCCGGGTCAAACCCGGCCGGGCTACCCGGGTTAGAAGCCTCAGAGTCGGGTTGAGCAGTCACATTCACCCCCATCCCCTTTTGAACCTCTTCCCACCGTTGGAAATGCACGAAAATCGGCCTGTACACGGGGGAGGCGCCCCTCTCGAAGGCGAGACCGACGGCAGAACCGCCGGGTCAAACCCGGCCGAGCTACCCGGGTTAGAAGCCTCAGAGTCGGGTTGAGCAGTCACATTCACCCCCATCCCCTTATGAACCTCTTCCCACCGTTGGAAATGCACGAAAATCGGCCTGTACACGGGGGAGGCCCCCCTCTCGAAGACGAGACCGTCGGCAGACCCGCCGGATCAAACCCGGCCGAGCTACACGGCTTACAAGTCTCGATGTCGGTATGAGCAGTCACGTCCACCCCCATTCCCTTTTGGACCACTTCCCACGGTACGAAATGCATGAAAATCGGCCTGTACACGGGGGAGGCACCCGCCTCGAAGACGAGACCGTCGGCAGAACCGCCGGGTCAAACCCGGCTGAGCTACCCGGCTCGGAAGCGCCAAAGTCGGGTTGAGCAGTCACATTCACTCCCATCCCCTTTTGGGCCACTTCCCACGGTTCGAAATGCATGAAAATCGGCCTGTACACGGGGGACGCTCCCCCCTCGAAGGCGAGGCCGTCGGCAGAACCGCCGGGTCAAACCCGGCTGAGCTACCCGGGTTAGATGCCTCAAAGTCGGGTTGAGCAGTCACATTCACCCCCATCCCCTTTCGGCCCCCTTCCCACGGTTGGAAATGCATGAAAATCGGCCTGTACACGGTGGGCGCTCCCCCCTCGAAGGTGAGACCTTCGGCAGAACCGCCGGGTCAAATCCTGCCGAGCTACCCGCGTTAGAGGTCTCAATGTCGGCTTCAGCAGTCACATTCAATCCCATTCCCGTTTGGACCTCTTCCCGCCGATGGAAATGCACAAAATTCGGCCTGAACACGCGGGACGCTCCCCCCTCGAAGGCGAGACCGTCGCCAGAACCGCCGGGTCAAATCCGGCCGAGCTACCCGCGTTAGAGGTCTCAATGTCGGCTTCAGCAGTCACATTCAATCCCATTCCCTTTTGGAAC
>NW_027311340.1:12500-15000 GCF_047496795.1 Chiloscyllium punctatum | reverse complement strand
AGGACGAACCACGAGACGGGCGGCTGCAGCAGCGGGCGGCCTGCAGCTCCCAGCACTCTCAATCGATCAACCATCGAGTCGGGTCAGCGTGTCAAACCGGCGAGCTCCACGGTCAGGCCGGCGGCGCACCAGCACCGGACCTCCGCGGCTCCCTTCACTCTTTCCACTGCCAGCCAACCGAGAGACGGACCCAATGCGGACGTGCAGAGCTTAGGCAGACCCCCCACTGGAGGCTCAACACTTCGTGGCAGCTCCGTGTCCCAGAGACCAGGAGGGTTGGCACACACACACAGTGTGAACCACCGACAGCCATTCTGGGACCGGTGACAGCCGTGCTGGCCCCACTGCCACGACACAGACGGACGCCAGGCCGCGCTCCCCGGCGGGGGGATGGCGTCGAGCCTGACGAACGGAATGTGCAGGGTGGGGGGGAAAGGCCAAGCGCTCCGACGCCGGAGGGCTCCGGAGTCTGAACTTAGGGGGACAAAGAGGACGGGTCCTCTGCGACACCCCAGCCGCGCTCTCGCCAGCCAAGGCGAGTGCGATTGATTGCCAAACGACCCTCAGACAGGCGTGGCCCCGGGAAGAACCCGGGGCCGCAAAGTGCGTTCAAAGTGTCGATGATCAATGTGTCCTGCAATTCACATTAATTCTCGCAGCTAGCTGCGTTCGTCATCGACGCACGAGCCGAGTGATCCACCGTCAAGAGTTGTCTGAGTTTGTTTTAGGTCTCTCCCTCGCCAGAGGAAAGCGACCCGGACCGCACATACGCTCCCCACCTTGAGCTACAGCCACCTGCACGCCGGCGTGCGGGCGGAGCAGGGTGGCGTGAAGCGATGGGGAGCACCATCCTGGTGCGGCCCGCAGAAACATACGTCTATTGGGGGGAGGAGGACAGGGCGCCCAAGAGGCGATGCGTGCCCCAACGCACCGCAGCGACGGAGGCAGGATCACCGCCACCATGTCGCCCGCCTAGTATCACGAGGCGTGCAGCAGCTTTGCCCTAGGAAAAGCAGAGGCGGGAACGGGCACCGGCCATCGGTTCGGCAGCGTCACTGACGCGTGCACGTGGCGGCGTGTCGGCGAGCGGACTTCCTGCGAGGAGGCGGGGGCGGCACTCGCCCGAGCAGACGCCCGCCCGGCCCAGCCACCGCCGAGGTGGACTGGGAGTCGCGGCAACGGCTCGTCATACTCGTTCCCACACTCACAGCGCAGCTTGCCCGCAAGCCACCGACCACCGATCGACGCCAGGCGCCCCGACCGAGAGCGGGATCGCTCGTTCGCCCTGCTGGCAGTTCGCTGGGGATCACTACTGCACGGAGCTCGGAGACCGACGGGCGGCAACTCGAGAGTCTTTAAACCACCACCCCCATCCCGCAAGTGCAAAGAGGCTGTATACGCACAGACGGGTGAGGGGAATAGGTACCCCGTCGGGTTTGAAGGGAGCGTGACTAGATAGCAACGATGTAAACCCAGCCGATTTGGGAGCGAAAGACCGGCGCCTGCATCACCGGCTTCGTTTCCCGTGGCTGGAGAGTACACCGAAACCCTCCGTCTGTCGCGAGCTCCCGACGACGCGGTGCCGCCAAGCAGCAGGGCCGGACCTGGTGTGGCTCCCCTCGTCGATCACAGACCGGTCGGCACTACTGACGAGACGGTGGAACGGGCTTCGCCCCTTGTGACGAAGGGTGATGCGAACCCGCCCGCCCGCGTGCGTTCGGGGTGGACTCGGCAAACGGAGATTTGAAATCGGAAAGTGTCCTCCTGCCCCGCGCAGGTAGGCGCCCAACAGTTGTGGGGGGTTTGGCGGTGACCACGGCTGCAGGGCCTGCTACCCCGACGAGCTCTCCTGCTGGCCCCGAAACCACCCTCGCGAGACAAGTTGAAACGGAAACGGGCGTACCCCCAAGCCGACGATCCTTTCTTATTTGTTACTTTTTTTTTCACTTGCTCGAGTTGTGGCGATTTGGCGGTGACCACGGCTGCAGGGCCTGCTACCCCGACGAGCTCTCCTGCTGGCCCCGAAACCACCCTCGCGAGACAAGTTGAAACGGAAACGGGCGTACCCCCAAGCCGACAGAGATCCTTTCTTATTTGTTACTTTTTTTTTTCACTTGCTCGAGTTGTGGGGGTTTGGCGGTGACCACGGCTGCAGGGCCTGCTACCCCGACGAGCTCTCCTGCTGGCCCCGAAACCACCCTCGCGAGACAAGTTGAAACGGAAACGGGCGTACCCCCAAGCCGACGATCCTTTCTTATTTGTTACTTTTTTTTTTCACTTGCTCGAGTTGTGGGGGTTTGGCGGTGACCACGGCTGCAGGGCCTGCTACCCCGACGAGCTCTCCTGCTGGCCCCGAAACCACCCTCGCGAGACAAGTTGAAACGGAAACGGGCGTACCCCCAAGCCGACGATCCTTTCTTATTTGTTACTTTTTTTTTCACTTGCTCGAGTTGTGGGGGTTTGGCGGTGACCACGGCTGCAGGGCCTGCTACCCCGACGA
>NW_027311340.1:0-7500 GCF_047496795.1 Chiloscyllium punctatum | reverse complement strand
CCGAGACCCGAAGTCGACGTGCTAAGCACCACGGGACCCCTTTCGCCTGCAGGTCCCGAGCCGCCTTTATTTGCTGTTACGAGCATCGTGTGCCCCATACCTGCGTGACAAGCACCGCAGGGCGGCAGAGCCATCGCACTTGGCCGGGTGGCAGAGGAGGACCCGACTATTCACAGATAGCGGCCCAACGACTCCCAGAGCCGGTCGTGCGGTGCGCGAGGTCTGCTCTCTTCACAAGAGGCTTTATTAGGGAGTGCTAAGGCAAGGTTCTGTGCCCTCCACCCTCATCGCAACACCCATGGGAGCCTCCGGTCGTCAATAGACCGCCGCACCGGCCTCTGACTGACTCTCAGAATGGACGGAAAGAGCCGGGTAAGCCTTTCAAAAGATTCGACCACGTGCCGAAAACTTTAGACTTCCGTGAGCTCTCCGGCTTGCACCGAGACCCGAAGTCGACGTGCTAAGCACCACGGGACCCCTTTCGCCTGCAGGTCCCGAGCCGCCTTTATTTGCTGTTACGAGCATCGTGTGCCCCATACCTGCGTGACAAGCACCGCAGGGCGGCAGAGCCATCGCACTTAGCCGGGTGGCAGAGGAGGACCAGACTATTCACAGATAGCGGCCCAACGACTCCCAGAGCCGGTCGTGCGGCGCGCGAGGTCTGCTCTCTTCACAAGAGGCTTTATTAGGGAGTGCTAAGGCAAGGTTCTGTGCCCTCCACCCTCATCGCAACACCCATGGGAGCCTCCGGTCGTCAATAGACCGCCGCACCGGCCTCTGACTGACTCTCAGAATGGACGGAAAGAGCCGGGTAAGCCTTTCAAAAGATTCGACCACGTGCCGAAAACTTTAGACTTCCGTGAGCTCTCCGGCTTGCACCGAGACCCGAAGTCGACGTGCTAAGCACCACGGGACCCCTTTCGCCTGCAGGTCCCGAGCCGCCTTTATTTGCTGTTACGAGCATCGTGTGCCCCATACCTGCGTGACAAGCACCGCAGGGCGGCAGAGCCATCGCACTTGGCCGGGTGGCAGAGGAGGACCAGACTATTCACAGATAGCGGCCCAACGACTCCCAGAGCCGGTCGTGCGGCGCGCGAGGTCTGCTGTCATCACAAGAGGCTTTAGGGAGTGCTCAGGCAAGGGTCAGCCCGCAGCCTTCCTGGCAACACCCAGGGGAACCAGGCCACTCGCGTCTCTCGCCTTCATTTTCGACACGAGCGCCTGCGGAGGGCCACCACCCCCTCCGATTGTCAAGAGACCTCCGCACCGGCCTCTGACTTACTCTCAGAATGGACGGAAAGAGCCGGGTAAGCCTTTGAAAAGATTCGACCACGTGCCGAAAACTTTAGACTTCCGTGAGCTCTCCGGCTTGCACCGAGACCCGAAGTCGACGTGCTTAGCACCACGGGACCCCTTTCGCCTGCAGGTCCCGAGCCGCCTTTTATTTTTGTTACGAGTATCGTGTTCCCCAAACCTGGGTGACGAGCACCGCAGGGCGGCAGAGCCATCGCGCTTGTCCGGGTGGCAGAGGAGGACCAGACTATTCACAAATAGCGGCCCAACGACTCCCAGAGCCGGTCGTGCGGCAGGCGAGGTCTGCTCTCATCACAAGAGGCTTTAGGGAGTGCTCAGGCAACGGTCAGCCCGCAGCCTTCTTGGCAACACCCAAGGGAACCAGGCCACTCGCGTCTCTCGCCTTCATTTTGGACACGAGCGCCTGTGGAGGGACGGCCGGAGTCAACGTGGGGTTTGCCCGCCCTCCAATAGTGTCAAAAGACCGCCGCACAAGTCTCTGACTGACTCTTAGAACAGACAGAAAGAGTTTGTCAAATCTGTCAAAAAATTGACAAAGTGTCAAAAATTCGACTTCCAAGAGCTCTCCGGCATGCACTCATACCTGTCATTAAAGTGCTATGCCCGTGGAACCGTTTTTCGGATGCCTTTCAGAACGGTCCCGCGCCGCCATTTTGTTCTAAAAATCGTGTTCCCATATATCTCCGGGTACCCCGCCAACCTCACTGCGGAAAAACTACAAGTGGCACTGAATGGGTCTGAATTCCAAATTTGACTGCATCGGTCTGGAACTCGGTCCGGTCAAAACCGTTTGGATTTTTCTCGGTCCGGACTTCCGCGACAGACAAAGTTAAAGTTTTCGGGCTGCAGGCACAAAACGACAGCTGGCCATTTGCCGGGCTCAATTCACCCAATTCCTCCGGCACTTCGGAGCACATGTTCGGTGTAAGTTTGCGAATCTTTCCCGATGCTGCAGCATTTTCCTCCGCTGACACTTAGAATATTTTTCACACTTTGCTGAAAATTTTTCTAAGTGTTTTTTTCCAAGTTTTCCTGGTTACTGATTTCTTCTTTTTAAACATTTTTCTAAGTTTTTCTGGTTACTGATTTCTTCTTTTTAAACATTTTTCGCAGTTTGTCTGGTTACTGATTTCTTCTTTTTAAACATTTTTCGCCGTTTTTCTGGTTACTGATTTCTTCTTTTTAAACATTTTTCGCCGTTTTTCTGGTTACTGATTTCTTCTTTTTAAACATTTTTCTAAGTTTTTCTGGTTACTCATTTCTTCTTTTTAAACATTTTTCTAAGTTTTTCTGGTTACTGATTTCTTCTTTTTAAACATTTTTCTAAGTTTTTCTGGTTACTCATTTCTTCTTTTTAAACATTTTTCTAAGTTTTTCTGGTTACTCACTTCTTCTTTTTAAACATTTTTCTAAGTTTTTCTGGTTACTGATTTCTTCTTTTTAAACATTTTTCGCCGTTTTTCTGGTTACTGATTTCTTCTTTTTAAACATTTTTCTAAGTTTTTCTGGTTACTCATTTCTTCTTTTTAAACATTTTTCGCCGTTTTTCTGGTTACTGATTTCTTCTTTTTAAACATTTTTCTAAGTTTTTCTGGTTACTGATTTCTTCTTTTTAAACATTTTTCTAAGTTTTCCTGGTTACTCATTTCTTCTTTTTAAACATTTTTCTAAGTTTTCCTGGTTACTCATTTCTTCTTTTTAAACATTTTTCTAAGTTTTCCTGGTTACTGATTTCTTCTTTTTAAACATTTTTCGCAGTTTTTCTGGTTACTGATTTCTTCTTTTTAAACATTTTTCTAAGTTTTTCTGGTTACTGATTTCTTCTTTTTAAACATTTTTCTAAGTTTTTCTGGTTACTCACTTCTTCTTTTTAAACATTTTTCTAAGTTTTTCTGGTTACTCACTTCTTCTTTTGAAACATTTTTCTAAGTTTTTCTGGTTACTGATTTCTTCTTTTTAAACATTTTTCTAAGTTTTTCTGGTTACTGATTTCTTCTTTTTAAACATTTTTCGCAGTTTGTCTGGTTACTGATTTCTTCTTTTTAAACATTTTTCGCCGTTTTTCTGGTTACTGATTTCTTCTTTTTAAACATTTTTCTAAGTTTTTCTGGTTACTCACTTCTTCTTTTTAAACATTTTTCTAAGTTTTTCTGGTTACTGATTTCTTCTTTTTAAACATTTTTCGCAGTTTTTCTGGTTACTGATTTCTTCTTTTTAAACATTTTTCTAAGTTTTCCTGGTTACTGATTTCTTCTTTTTAAACATTTTTCGCAGTTTTTCTGGTTACTGATTTCTTCTTTTTAAACATTTTTCTAAGTTTTTCTGGTTACTCACTTCTTCTTTTTAAACATTTTTCTAAGTTTTCCTGGTTACTGATTTCTTCTTTTTAAACATTTTTCGCAGTTTGTCTGGTTACTGATTTCTTCTTTTTAAACATTTTTCGCAGTTTTTCTGGTTACTGATTTCTTCTTTTTAAACATTTTTCTAAGTTTTTCTGGTTACTCACTTCTTCTTTTATAACATTTTTCTAAGTTTTCCTGGTTACTGATTTCTTCTTTTTAAACATTTTTCTAAGTTTTCCTGGTTACTGATTTCTTCTTTTTAAACATTTTTCTAAGTTTTCCTGGTTACTGATTTCTTCTTTTTAAACATTTTTCTAAGTTTTTCTGGTTACTCATTTCTTCTTTTTAAACATTTTTCGCAGTTTTTCTGGTTACTGATTTCTTCTTTTTAAACATTTTCCTAAGTTTTCCTGGTTACTGATTTCTTCTTTTTAAACATTTTTCTAAGTTTTCCTGGTTACTCATTTCTTCTTTTTGATCATTTTTCTAAGTTTTCCTGGTTACTGATTTCTTCGTTTTGAACATTTTTCTAAGTTTTCCTGGTTACTCACTTCTTCTTTTCAAACATTTTTCATCGTTTTTCTGTTTACTCATTTAGCACTTTCAGGCACTTTCCGATCATTTCCTCGTTCCCGATTTCACCCTTTAAAACGCTTTCGGGCATTTCCCTAAGTTTTGCGGTTCACTCGTTTGGGACTCACTGACACCTTCTCTAGCTTCCCTGCTCACTTTTTTCGTACTGTTGAGAAAATTCGAACCCTTTCCTTAACTATGCCGGTTACTGACTTCACCGCTTCAGACCCTTGTCCCCGTAATGAAAGATACCATTTCCCACCGTGGGAAATGCACGAAAATCGGACTGAACACGGGGGAGGCTCCCCCCTCGAAGGCGAGACCGTCGGCAGAACCGCCGGGTCAAACCCGGCTGAGCTACCCGGCTTACAAGTCTCAAAGTCGGTATGAGCAGTCACGTCCACCCCCATTCCCTTTTGGACCACTTCCCACGGTTCCAAATGCATGAAAATCGGCCTGTACACGGGGGAGGCACCCGCCTCGAAGACGAGACCGTCGGCAGAACCGCCGGGTCAAACCCGGCTGAGCTACCCGGCTCGGAAGCGCCAAAGTCGGGTTGAGCAGTCACATTCACTCCCATCCCCTTTTGGGCAACTTCCCACGGTTGGAAATGCATGGAAATCGGACTGAACACGGGGGAGGCTCCCCCCTCGAAGGCGAGACCGTCGGCAGAACCGCCGGATCAAACCCGGCTGAGCTACCCGGCTTACAAGTCTCAAAGTCGGTATGAGCAGACACGTCCACCCCCATTCCCTTTTGGACCACTTCCCACGGTTCGAAATGCATGAAAATCGGCCTGTATACGGGGGAGGCACCCGCCTCGAAGACGAGACCGTCGGCAGAACCGCCGGGTCAAACCCGGCTGAGCTACCCGGCTCGGAAGCGCCAAAGTCGGGTTGAGCAGTCACATTCACTCCCATCCCCTTTTGGGCAACTTCCCACGGTTGGAAATGCATGGAAATCGGACTGAACACGGGGGAGGCTCCCCCCTCGAAGGCGAGACCGTCGGCAGAACCGCCGGATCAAACCGGCTGAGCTACCCGGCTTACAAGTCTCAAAGTCGGTATGAGCAGACACGTCCACCCCCATTCCCTTTTGGACCACTTCCCACGGTTCGAAATGCATGAAAATCGGCCTGTATACGGGGGAGGCACCCGCCTCGAAGACGAGACCGTCGGCAGAACCGCCGGGTCAAACCCGGCCGGGCTACCCGGGTTAGAAGCCCTAGAGTCGGGTTGAGCAGTCACAATCACTCCCATCCCCTTTTGAACCTGTTCCCACCGTTGGAAATGCACGAAAATCGGCCTGTACACGGGGGAGGCTCCCCCCTCGAAGGCGAGACCGTCGGCAGAACCGCCGGGTCAAACCCGGCTGAGCTACCCGGCTTACAAGTCTCGAAGTCGGGTTGAGCAGTCACATTCACTCCCATCGACTTTTGGGCAACTTCCCACCGTTGCAAATGCATGAAAATCGGCCTGTACACGGGGGAGGCACCCGCCTCGAAGTCGAGACCGTCGGCAGAACCGCCGGGTCCAACCCGGCTGAGCTACCCGGCTTACAAGTCTCAAAGCCGGGTTGGGCAGTCACGTTCACCCCCATTCCCTTTTGGATCACTTCCCACGGTTCGAAATGCACGAAAACCGGCCTGTACACGGGGGAGGGTCCGCCCTCGAAGGCGAGACCGTCGGCAGAACCGCCGGGTCAAACCTGGCTGAGCTACCCGGCTTACAAGTCTCAAAGTCGGGTTGAGCAGTCACGTTCACTCCCATCGACTTTTAGACCACTTCCCACGGTTCGAAATGCACGAAAATCGGCCTGTACACGGGGGAGGCACCCGCCTCGAAGACGAGACCGTCGGCAGAACCGCCGGGTCAAACCCGGCCGAGCTACCCGGCTTAAAAGTCTCAAAGTCGGTATGAGCAGTCACATTCACCCCCATTCCCTTTTGGACCACTTCCCACGGTTGGAAATGCATGAAAATCGGCCTGGACACGGGGGAGGCTCCCCCCTCGATGACGAGACCGTCGGCAGAACCGCCGGAACAAACCCGGCTGAGCTACCCGGCTTACAAGTCTCAAAGTCGGTATGAGCAGACACGTCCACCCCCATTCCCTTTTGGACCACTTCCCACCGTTGGAAATGCACGAAAATCGGCCTGTACACGGGGGAGGCACCGGCCTCGAAGACGAGACCGTCGGCAGAACCGCCGGGTCAAACCCGGCTGAGCTACCCGGCTTACAAGTCTCAAAGTCGGGTTGAGCAGTCACATTCACTCCCATCGACTTTTGGGCAACTTCCCACGGTTCGAAATGCACAAGATTCGGCCTGAACACGGGGGACGCTCCCCCCTCGAAGGCGAGACCGTCGGCAGACCCGCCGGGTCAAACCCGGCTGAGCTACCCGGCTCGGAAGCGCCAAAGTCGGTATGAGCAGTCACGTCACTCCCATCCCCTTTTGGACCGCTTCCCACGGTACGAAATGCATGAAAATCGGCCTGTACACGGGGGAGGCACCCGCCTCGAAGACGAGACCGTCGGCAGAACCGCCGGGTCAAACCCGGCTGAGCTACCCGGCTTACAAGTCTCAAAGTCGGGTTGAGCAGTCACATTCACTCCCATCGACTTTTGGGCAACTTCCCACGGTTCGAAATGCACAAAATTCGGCCTGAACACGGGGGACGCTCCCCCCTCGAAGGCGAGACCGTCGGCAGAACCGCCGGGTCAAACCCGGCTGAGCTACCCGGCTTAAAAGTCTCAAAGTCGGTATGAGCAGTCACATTCACCCCCATTCCCTTTTGGACCACTTCCCACGGTTGGAAATGCATGAAAATCGGCCTGGACACGGGGGAGGCTCCCCCTCGATGACGAGACCGTCGGCAGAACCGCCGGAACAAACCCGGCTGAGCTACCCGGCTTACAAGTCTCAAAGTCGGTATGAGCAGACACGTCCACCCCCATTCCCTTTTGGACCACTTCCCACCGTTGGAAATGCACGAAAATCGGCCTGTACACGGGGGAGGCACCGGCCTCGAAGACGAGACCGTCGGCAGAACCGCCGGATCAAACCCGGCCGAGCTACCCGGGTTAGAAGCCTCAGAGTCGGGTTGAGCAGTCACGTCCACCCCCATTCCCTTTTGGACCACTTCCCACGGTTCGAAATGCACGAAAATCGGCCTGTACACGGGGGAGGGAGCCGCCTCGAAGACGAGACCGTCGGCAGAACCGCCGGTTCAAACCCGGCTGAGCTACCAGGCTCGGAAGCGCCAAAGTCG
>NW_027311339.1:25000-27500 GCF_047496795.1 Chiloscyllium punctatum | reverse complement strand
AACTCGAGCAAGTGAAAAAAAAAGTAACAGGAGCGAAAGCATCTCTGTCGGCTTGGGGGTACGCCCGTTTCCGTTTCAACTTGTCTCGCGAGGGTGGTTTCGGGGCCAGCAGGAGAGCTCGTCGGGGTAGCAGGCCCTGCAGCCGTGGTCACCGCCAAACCCCCACAACTCGAGCAAGTGAAAAAAAAAGTAACAAATAAGAAAGGATCGTCGGCTTGGGGGTACGCCCGTTTCCGTTTCAACTTGTCTCGCGAGGGTGGTTTCGGGGCCAGCAGGAGAGCTCGTCGGGGTAGCAGGCCCTGCAGCCGTGGTCACCGCCAAACCCCCACAACTCGAGCAAGTGAAAAAAAAAGTAACAAATAAGAAAGGATCGTCGGCTTGGGGGTACGCCCGTTTCCGTTTCAACTTGTCTCGCGAGGGTGGTTTCGGGGCCAGCAGGAGAGCTCGTCGGGGTAGCAGGCCCTGCAGCCGTGGTCACCGCCAAACCCCCACAACTCGAGCAAGTGAAAAAAAAAAGTAACAAATAAGAAAGGATCGTCGGCTTGGGGGTACGCCCGTTTCCGTTTCAACTTGTCTCGCGAGGGTGGTTTCGGGGCCAGCAGGAGAGCTCGTCGGGGTAGCAGGCCCTGCAGCCGTGGTCACCGCCAAACCCCCACAACTCGAGCAAGTGAAAAAAAAAAGTAACAAATAAGAAAGGATCTCTGTCGGCTTGGGGGTACGCCCGTTTCCGTTTCAACTTGTCTCGCGAGGGTGGTTTCGGGGCCAGCAGGAGAGCTCGTCGGGGTAGCAGGCCCTGCAGCCGTGGTCACCGCCAAATCGCCACAACTCGAGCAAGTGAAAAAAAAAGTAACAAATAAGAAAGGATCGTCGGCTTGGGGGTACGCCCGTTTCCGTTTCAACTTGTCTCGCGAGGGTGGTTTCGGGGCCAGCAGGAGAGCTCGTCGGGGTAGCAGGCCCTGCAGCCGTGGTCACCGCCAAACCCCCCACAACTGTTGGGCGCCTACCTGCGCGGGGCAGGAGGACACTTTCCGATTTCAAATCTCCGTTTGCCGAGTCCACCCCGAACGCACGCGGGCGGGCGGGTTCGCATCACCCTTCGTCACAAGGGGCGAAGCCCGTTCCACCGTCTCGTCAGTAGTGCCGACCGGTCTGTGATCGACGAGGGGAGCCACACCAGGTCCGGCCCTGCTGCTTGGCGGCACCGCGTCGTCGGGAGCTCGCGACAGACGGAGGGTTTCGGTGTACTCTCCAGCCACGGGAAACGAAGCCGGTGATGCAGGCGCCGGTCTTTCGCTCCCAAATCGGCTGGGTTTACATCGTTGCTATCTAGTCACGCTCCCTTCAAACCCGACGGGGTACCTATTCCCCTCACCCGTCTGTGCGTATACAGCCTCTTTGCACTTGCGGGATGGGGGTGGTGGTTTAAAGACTCTCGAGTTGCCGCCCGTCGGTCTCCGAGCTCCGTGCAGTAGTGATCCCCAGCGAACTGCCAGCAGGGCGAACGAGCGATCCCGCTCTCGGTCGGGGCGCCTGGCGTCGATCGGTGGTCGGTGGCTTGCGGGCAAGCTGCGCTGTGAGTGTGGGAACGAGTATGACGAGCCGTTGCCGCGACTCCCAGTCCACCTCGGCGGTGGCTGGGCCGGGCGGGCGTCTGCTCGGGCGAGTGCCGCCCCCGCCTCCTCGCAGGAAGTCCGCTCGCCGACACGCCGCCACGTGCACGCGTCAGTGACGCTGCCGAACCGATGGCCGGTGCCCGTTCCCGCCTCTGCTTTTCCTAGGGCAAAGCTGCTGCACGCCTCGTGATACTAGGCGGGCGACATGGTGGCGGTGATCCTGCCTCCGTCGCTGCGGTGCGTTGGGGCACGCATCGCCTCTTGGGCGCCCTGTCCTCCTCCCCCCAATAGACGTATGTTTCTGCGGGCCGCACCAGGATGGTGCTCCCCATCGCTTCACGCCACCCTGCTCCGCCCGCACGCCGGCGTGCAGGTGGCTGTAGCTCAAGGTGGGGAGCGTATGTGCGGTCCGGGTCGCTTTCCTCTGGCGAGGGAGAGACCTAAAACAAACTCAGACAACTCTTGACGGTGGATCACTCGGCTCGTGCGTCGATGACGAACGCAGCTAGCTGCGAGAATTAATGTGAATTGCAGGACACATTGATCATCGACACTTTGAACGCACTTTGCGGCCCCGGGTTCTTCCCGGGGCCACGCCTGTCTGAGGGTCGTTTGGCAATCAATCGCACTCGCCTTGGCTGGCGAGAGCGCGGCTGGGGTGTCGCAGAGGACCCGTCCTCTTTGTCCCCCTAAGTTCAGACTCCGGAGCCCTCCGGCGTCGGAGCGCTTGGCCTTTCCCCCCCACCCTGCACATTCCGTTCGTCAGGCTCGACGCCATCCCCCCGCCGGGGAGCGCGGCCTGGCGTCCGTCTGTGTCGTGGCAGTGGGGCCAGCACGGCTGTCACCGGTCCCAGAATGGCTGTCGGTGGTTCACACTGTGTGTGTGT
>NW_027311339.1:5000-17500 GCF_047496795.1 Chiloscyllium punctatum | reverse complement strand
TTGGTATAAATCAGTAACCACTGACACTTAGAATATTTTCGGGTTGGTATAAATCAGTAACCACTGACACTTAGAATTTTTTCGACTTGGTATAAATCAGTAACCACTGACACTTAGAATTTTTTCGGGTTGGTATAAATCAGTAACCACTGACACTTAGAATATTTTCGGGTCGGTACAAATCAGTAACCACTGACACTTAGAATATTTTCGGGTTGGTATAAATCAGTAACCACTGACACTTAGAATTTTTTCGAGTTGGTATAAATCAGTAACCACTGACACTTAGAATTTTTTCGGGTTGGTATAAATCAGTAACCACCGACACTTAGAATATTTTCGGGTTGGTATAAATCAGTAACCACCGACACTTAGAATTTTTTCGGCTCAGTAGAAATCAGTAACCAAGCGCATTTTTGAATTGGTTACTGATTTCTCCGTTCGAGTTGCGGCTGCGGTTGGCTTCAAATAGTGGTGGGGGCTTAATTATCGCCGAGGGGAGCATGTCCCGGTGGTGTGGCCGAGGATGGAGTGCCTTTTGAAGGGGGTGTTTCTGAATTTGGACCCTTTTTGAGTTGCATGGCCGGATGGGTGTGGTTTTGAAGGGTGTGTCTGTCTGGAGTGGCACCGGCGTTGGTGTGAGGCTGAGGGTGGGCGTTCGGTTCCTGGTTAGGGATAGGGAAAGGGTGAGACTTAGCTTTAGTGCTCGTGCCCCCGATTTTGGTAATGTTTGACGTCAATTTTCCAAGGAGGCGAATGCAAGGCTTCAGAGGGACTTTGAGTGTTCGGGGGCGGGGTAGCTCAGCCGGATTTGCCCCGGCGGTTCTGCGGACGGTGTTGACTTCGAGGGCGGACCGGCCCCCGTGTTCAGTCCGAATATCGTGCATTGTTAACGGCGGGAAGTGTTCCAAAAGGGAATGGGATTGAATGTGACTGCTGAAGCCGACTTTGAGACCTGTAACGCGGGTAGCTCAGCCGGATTTGACCCGGCGGTTCTGGCGACGGTCTCGCCTTCGAGGGGGGAGCGCCCCGCGTGTTCAGGCCGAATTTTGTGCATTTCCATCGGCGGGAAGAGGTCCAAACGGGAATGGGATTGAATGTGACTGCTGAAGCCGACATTGAGACCTCTAACGCGGGTAGCTCGGCAGGATTTGACCCGGCGGTTCTGCCGAAGGTCTCACCTTCGAGGGGGGAGCGTCCCGCGTGTTCAGGCCGAATATCGTGCATTGTTAACGGCGGGAAGTGTTCCAAAAGGGAATGGGATTGAATGTGACTGCTGAAGCCGACATTGAGACCTCTAACGCGGGTAGCTCGGCCGGATTTGACCCGGCGGTTCTGGCGACGGTCTCGCCTTCGAGGGGGGAGCGTCCCGCGTGTTCAGGCCGAATTTTGTGCATTTCCATCGGCGGGAAGAGGTCCAAACGGGAATGGGATTGAATGTGACTGCTGAAGCCGACATTGAGACCTCTAACGCGGGTAGCTCGGCCGGATTTGACCCGGCGGTTCTGCCGAAGGTCTCACCTTCGAGGGGGGAGCCTCCCGCGTGTTCAGGCCGAATTTTGTGCATTTCCATCGGCGGGAAGAGGTCCAAACGGGAATGGGATTGAATGTGACTGCTGAAGCCGACATTGAGACCTCTAACGCGGGTAGCTCGGCCGGATTTGACCCGGCGGTTCTGCCGAAGGTCTCACCTTCGAGGGGGGAGCGCCCACCGTGTACAGGCCGATTTTCATGCATTTCCAACCGTGGGAAGGGGTCCGAAAGGGGATGGGGGTGAACGTGACTGCTCAACCCGACTTTGAGACCTGTAACGCGGGTAGCTCAGCCGGATTTGACCCGGCGGTTCTGGCGACGGTCTCGCCTTCGAGGGGGGAGCGTCCCGCGTGTTCAGGCCGAATTTTGTGCATTTCCATCGGCGGGAAGAGGTCCAAACGGGAATGGGATTGAATGTGACTGCTGAAGCCGACATTGAGACCTCTAACGCGGGTAGCTCGGCAGGATTTGACCCGGCGGTTCTGCCGAAGGTCTCACCTTCGAGGGGGGAGCGCCCACCGTGTACAGGCCGATTTTCATGCATTTCCAACCGTGGGAAGGGGGCCGAAAGGGGATGGGGGTGAATGTGACTGCTCAACCCGACTTTGAGGCATCTAACCCGGGTAGCTCAGCCGGGTTTGACCCGGCGGTTCTGCCGACGGCCTCGCCTTCGAGGGGGGAGCGTCCCCCGTGTACAGGCCGATTTTCATGCATTTCGAACCGTGGGAAGTGGCCCAAAAGGGGATGGGAGTGAATGTGACTGCTCAACCCGACTTTGGCGCTTCCGAGCCGGGTAGCTCAGCCGGGTTTGACCCGGCGGTTCTGCCGACGGTCTCGTCTTCGAGGCGGGTGCCTCCCCCGTGTACAGGCCGATTTTCATGCATTTCGTACCGTGGGAAGTGGTCCAAAAGGGAATGGGGGTGGACGTGACTGCTCATACCGACATCGAGACTTGTAAGCCGTGTAGCTCGGCCGGGTTTGATCCGGCGGGTCTGCCGACGGTCTCGTCTTCGAGAGGGGGGCCTCCCCCGTGTACAGGCCGATTTTCGTGCATTTCCAACGGTGGGAAGAGGTTCAAAAGGGGATGGGGGTGAATGTGACTGCTCAACCCGACTCTGAGGCTTCTAACCCGGGTAGCCCGGCCGGGTTTGACCCGGCGGTTCTGCCGTCGGTCTCGCCTTCGAGGGCGGAGCCTCCCCCGTGTACAGGCCGATTTTCGTGCATTTCAAACCGTGGGAAGCGGTCCAAAAGGGGATGGGAGTGAATGTGACTGCTCATACCGACCTTGGCGCTTCCGACCCGGGTAGCTCAGCCGGGTTTGACCCGGCGGTTCTGCCGACGGTCTCGTCTTCGAGGCGGGTGCCTCCCCCGTGTACAGGCCGATTTTCATGCATTTCGTACCGTGGGAAGTGGTCCAAAAGGGAATGGGGGTGAATGTGACTGCTCAACCCGACTCTGAGGCTTCTAACCCGGGTAGCTCG
The DNA here is from genome assembly GCF_047496795.1 of Chiloscyllium punctatum. NCBI lineage: Eukaryota > Metazoa > Chordata > Chondrichthyes > Orectolobiformes > Hemiscylliidae > Chiloscyllium > Chiloscyllium punctatum. The sequence continues at coordinate 14,486 of NW_027311339.1, read as the reverse complement.
GCCGGGTTTGACCCGGCGGTTCTGCCGTCGGTCTCGCCTTCGAGAGGGGCGCCTCCCCCGTGTACAGGCCGATTTTCGTGCATTTCCAACGGTGGGAAGAGGTTCAAAAGGGGATGGGGGTGAATGTGACTGCTCAACCCGACTCTGAGGCTTCTAACCCGGGTAGCCCGGCCGGGTTTGACCCGGCGGTTCTGCCGTCGGTCTCGCCTTCGAGGGCGGAGCCTCCCCCGTGTACAGGCCGATTTTCGTGCATTTCAAACCGTGGGAAGCGGTCCAAAAGGGGATGGGAGTGAATGTGACTGCTCATACCGACCTTGGCGCTTCCGACCCGGGTAGCTCAGCCGGGTTTGACCCGGCGGTTCTGCCGACGGTCTCGCCTTCGAGGGGGGAGCGTCCCCCGTGTTCAGGCCGAATTTTGTGCATTTCGAACCGTGGGAAGTTGCCCAAAAGTCGATGGGAGTGAATGTGACTGCTCAACCCGACTTTGGCGCTTCCGAGCCGGGTAGCTCAGCCGGGTTTGACCCGGCGGTTCTGCCGACGGTCTCGTCTTCGAGGCGGGTGCCTCCCCCGTGTACAGGCCGATTTTCATGCATTTCGTACCGTGGGAAGTGGTCCAAAAGGGAATAGGGGTGGACGTGACTGCTCATACCGACATTGAGACTTGTAAGCCGTGTAGCTCGGCCGGGTTTGATCCGGCGGGTCTGCCGACGGTCTCGTCTTCGAGGCGGGTGCCTCCCCCGTGTACAGGCCGATTTTCGTGCATTTCGAACCGTGGGAAGTGGTCCAAAAGGGGATGGGGGTGGACGTGACTGCTCAACCCGACTTTGAGGCTTCTAACCCGGGTAGCTCGGCCGGGTTTGACCCGTCGATTCTGCCGATGGTCTCGTTTTGGAGGGGGGAGCCTCCCCCGTGTTCAGTCCGATTTTCGTGCATTTCGAACCGTGGGAAGTGGCCCAAAAGGGGATGGGAGTGAATGTGACTGCTCATACCGACTTTGGCGCTTCCGAGCCTGGTAGCTCAGCCGGGTTTGATCCGGCGGTTCTGCCGACGGTCTCGTCTTCGAGGCGGCTCCCTCCCCCGTGTACAGGCCGATTTTCATGCATTTGCAACGGTGGGAAGTTGCCCAAAAGGGGATGGGAGTGAATGTGACTGCTCAACCCGACTTTGGCGCTTCCGAGCCTGGTAGCTCAGCCGGGTTTGAACCGGCGGTTCTGCCGACGGTCTCGTCTTCGAGGCGGGTGCCTCCCCCGTGTACAGGCCGATTTTCATGCATTTCGTACCGTGGGAAGCGGTCCAAAAGGGGATGGGAGTGAACGTGACTGCTCATACCGACTTTGGCGCTTCCGAGCCGGGTAGCTCAGCCGGGTTTGACCCGGCGGGTCTGCCGACGGTCTCGCCTTCGAGGGGGGAGCGTCCCCCGTGTTCAGGCCGAATCTTGTGCATTTCGAACCGTGGGAAGTTGCCCAAAAGTCGATGGGAGTGAATGTGACTGCTCAACCCGACTTTGAGACTTGTAAGCCGGGTAGCTCAGCCGGGTTTGACCCGGCGGTTCTGCCGACGGTCTCGTCTTCGAGGCCGGTGCCTCCCCCGTGTACAGGCCGATTTTCGTGCATTTCCAACGGTGGGAAGTGGTCCAAAAGGGAATGGGGGTGGACGTGTCTGCTCATACCGACTTTGAGACTTGTAAGCCGGGTAGCTCAGCCGGGTTTGTTCCGGCGGTTCTGCCGACGGTCTCGTCATCGAGGGGGGAGCCTCCCCCGTGTCCAGGCCGATTTTCATGCATTTCCAACCGTGGGAAGTGGTCCAAAAGGGAATGGGGGTGAATGTGACTGCTCATACCGACTTTGAGACTTTTAAGCCGGGTAGCTCGGCCGGGTTTGACCCGGCGGTTCTGCCGACGGTCTCGTCTTCGAGGCGGGTGCCTCCCCCGTGTACAGGCCGATTTTCGTGCATTTCGAACCGTGGGAAGTGGTCTAAAAGTCGATGGGAGTGAACGTGACTGCTCAACCCGACTTTGAGACTTGTAAGCCGGGTAGCTCAGCCAGGTTTGACCCGGCGGTTCTGCCGACGGTCTCGCCTTCGAGGGCGGACCCTCCCCCGTGTACAGGCCGGTTTTCGTGCATTTCGAACCGTGGGAAGTGATCCAAAAGGGAATGGGGGTGAACGTGACTGCCCAACCCGGCTTTGAGACTTGTAAGCCGGGTAGCTCAGCCGGGTTGGACCCGGCGGTTCTGCCGACGGTCTCGACTTCGAGGCGGGTGCCTCCCCCGTGTACAGGCCGATTTTCATGCATTTGCAACGGTGGGAAGTTGCCCAAAAGTCGATGGGAGTGAATGTGACTGCTCAACCCGACTTCGAGACTTGTAAGCCGGGTAGCTCAGCCGGGTTTGACCCGGCGGTTCTGCCGACGGTCTCGCCTTCGAGGGGGGAGCCTCCCCCGTGTACAGGCCGATTTTCGTGCATTTCCAACGGTGGGAACAGGTTCAAAAGGGGATGGGAGTGATTGTGACTGCTCAACCCGACTCTAGGGCTTCTAACCCGGGTAGCCCGGCCGGGTTTGACCCGGCGGTTCTGCCGACGGTCTCGTCTTCGAGGCGGGTGCCTCCCCCGTATACAGGCCGATTTTCATGCATTTCGAACCGTGGGAAGTGGTCCAAAAGGGAATGGGGGTGGACGTGTCTGCTCATACCGACTTTGAGACTTGTAAGCCGGGTAGCTCAGCCGGGTTTGATCCGGCGGTTCTGCCGACGGTCTCGCCTTCGAGGGGGGAGCCTCCCCCGTGTTCAGTCCGATTTCCATGCATTTCCAACCGTGGGAAGTTGCCCAAAAGGGGATGGGAGTGAATGTGACTGCTCAACCCGACTTTGGCGCTTCCGAGCCGGGTAGCTCAGCCGGGTTTGACCCGGCGGTTCTGCCGACGGTCTCGTCTTCGAGGCGGGTGCCTCCCCCGTATACAGGCCGATTTTCATGCATTTCGAACCGTGGGAAGTGGTCCAAAAGGGAATGGGGGTGGACGTGTCTGCTCATACCGACTTTGAGACTTGTAAGCCGGGTAGCTCAGCCGGGTTTGATCCGGCGGTTCTGCCGACGGTCTCGCCTTCGAGGGGGGAGCCTCCCCCGTGTTCAGTCCGATTTCCATGCATTTCCAACCGTGGGAAGTTGCCCAAAAGGGGATGGGAGTGAATGTGACTGCTCAACCCGACTTTGGCGCTTCCGAGCCGGGTAGCTCAGCCGGGTTTGACCCGGCGGTTCTGCCGACGGTCTCGTCTTCGAGGCGGGTGCCTCCCCCGTGTACAGGCCGATTTTCATGCATTTGGAACCGTGGGAAGTGGTCCAAAAGGGAATGGGGGTGGACGTGACTGCTCATACCGACTTTGAGACTTGTAAGCCGGGTAGCTCAGCCGGGTTTGACCCGGCGGTTCTGCCGACGGTCTCGCCTTCGAGGGGGGAGCCTCCCCCGTGTTCAGTCCGATTTTCGTGCATTTCCCACGGTGGGAAATGGTATCTTTCATTACGGGGACAAGGGTCTGAAGCGGTGAAGTCAGTAACCGGCATAGTTAAGGAAAGGGTTCGAATTTTCTCAACAGTACGAAAAAAGTGAGCAGGGAAGCTAGAGAAGGTGTCAGTGAGTCCCAAACGAGTGAACCGCAAAACTTAGGGAAATGCCCGAAAGCGTTTTAAAGGGTGAAATCGGGAACGAGGAAATGATCGGAAAGTGCCTGAAAGTGCTAAATGAGTAAACAGAAAAACGAAGAAAAATGTTTGAAAAGAAGAAGTGAGTAACCAGGAAAACTTAGAAAAATGTTCAAAACGAAGAAATCAGTAACCAGGAAAACTTAGAAAAATGATCAAAAAGAAGAAATGAGTAACCAGGAAAACTTAGAAAAATGTTTAAAAAGAAGAAATCAGTAACCAGGAAAACTTAGGAAAATGTTTAAAAAGAAGAAATCAGTAACCAGAAAAACTGCGAAAAATGTTTAAAAAGAAGAAATGAGTAACCAGAAAAACTTAGAAAAATGTTTAAAAAGAAGAAATCAGTAACCAGGAAAACTTAGAAAAATGTTTAAAAAGAAGAAATCAGTAACCAGGAAAACTTAGAAAAATGTTATAAAAGAAGAAGTGAGTAACCAGAAAAACTTAGAAAAATGTTTAAAAAGAAGAAATCAGTAACCAGAAAAACTGCGAAAAATGTTTAAAAAGAAGAAATCAGTAACCAGACAAACTGCGAAAAATGTTTAAAAAGAAGAAATCAGTAACCAGGAAAACTTAGAAAAATGTTTAAAAAGAAGAAGTGAGTAACCAGAAAAACTTAGAAAAATGTTTAAAAAGAAGAAATCAGTAACCAGAAAAACTTAGAAAAATGTTTAAAAAGAAGAAATCAGTAACCAGAAAAACTGCGAAAAATGTTTAAAAAGAAGAAATCAGTAACCAGAAAAACTTAGAAAAATGTTTAAAAAGAAGAAGTGAGTAACCAGAAAAACTTAGAAAAATGTTTAAAAAGAAGAAATCAGTAACCAGAAAAACGGCGAAAAATGTTTAAAAAGAAGAAATCAGTAACCAGACAAACTGCGAAAAATGTTTAAAAAGAAGAAATCAGTAACCAGAAAAACTTAGAAAAATGTTTAAAAAGAAGAAATCAGTAACCAGAAAAACTTAGAAAAATGTTTCAAAAGAAGAAGTGAGTAACCAGAAAAACTTAGAAAAATGTTTAAAAAGAAGAAGTGAGTAACCAGAAAAACTTAGAAAAATGTTTAAAAAGAAGAAATCAGTAACCAGAAAAACTTAGAAAAATGTTTAAAAAGAAGAAATCAGTAACCAGAAAAACTGCGAAAAATGTTTAAAAAGAAGAAATCAGTAACCAGACAAACTGCGAAAAATGTTTAAAAAGAAGAAATCAGTAACCAGGAAAACTTAGAAAAATGTTTAAAAAGAAGAAGTCAGTAACCAGAAAAACTTAGAAAAATGTTTAAAAAGAAGAAATCAGTAACCAGAAAAACTTAGAAAAATGTTTAAAAAGAAGAAATCAGTAACCAGAAAAACTGCGAAAAATGTTTAAAAAGAAGAAATCAGTAACCAGAAAAACTTAGAAAAATGTTTAAAAAGAAGAAGTGAGTAACCAGAAAAACTTAGAAAAATGTTTAAAAAGAAGAAATCAGTAACCAGAAAAACGGCGAAAAATGTTTAAAAAGAAGAAATCAGTAACCAGAAAAACTTAGAAAAATGTTTCAAAAGAAGAAGTGAGTAACCAGAAAAACTTAGAAAAATGTTTAAAAAGAAGAAGTGAGTAACCAGAAAAACTTAGAAAAATGTTTAAAAAGAAGAAATCAGTAACCAGAAAAACTTAGAAAAATGTTTAAAAAGAAGAAATCAGTAACCAGAAAAACTGCGAAAAATGTTTAAAAAGAAGAAATCAGTAACCAGACAAACTGCGAAAAATGTTTAAAAAGAAGAAATCAGTAACCAGGAAAACTTAGAAAAATGTTTAAAAAGAAGAAGTGAGTAACCAGAAAAACTTAGAAAAATGTTTAAAAAGAAGAAATCAGTAACCAGAAAAACTTAGAAAAATGTTTAAAAAGAAGAAATCAGTAACCAGAAAAACTGCGAAAAATGTTTAAAAAGAAGAAATCAGTAACCAGAAAAACTTAGAAAAATGTTTAAAAAGAAGAAGTGAGTAACCAGAAAAACTTAGAAAAATGTTTAAAAAGAAGAAATCAGTAACCAGAAAAACGGCGAAAAATGTTTAAAAAGAAGAAATCAGTAACCAGACAAACTGCGAAAAATGTTTAAAAAGAAGAAATCAGTAACCAGAAAAACTTAGAAAAATGTTTCAAAAGAAGAAGTGAGTAACCAGAAAAACTTAGAAAAATGTTTAAAAAGAAGAAGTGAGTAACCAGAAAAACTTAGAAAAATGTTTAAAAAGAAGAAATCAGTAACCAGAAAAACTTAGAAAAATGTTTAAAAAGAAGAAATCAGTAACCAGAAAAACTTAGAAAAATGTTTAAAAAGAAGAAATCAGTAACCAGAAAAACTGCGAAAAATGTTTAAAAAGAAGAAATCAGTAACCAGACAAACTGCGAAAAATGTTTAAAAAGAAGAAATCAGTAACCAGGAAAACTTAGAAAAATGTTTAAAAAGAAGAAGTGAGTAACCAGAAAAACTTAGAAAAATGTTTAAAAAGAAGAAATCAGTAACCAGAAAAACTTAGAAAAATGTTTAAAAAGAAGAAATCAGTAACCAGAAAAACTGCGAAAAATGTTTAAAAAGAAGAAATCAGTAACCAGGAAAACTTAGAAAAATGTTTAAAAAGAAGAAGTGAGTAACCAGAAAAACTTAGAAAAATGTTTAAAAAGAAGAAATCAGTAACCAGAAAAACTTAGAAAAATGTTTAAAAAGAAGAAATCAGTAACCAGAAAAACTGCGAAAAATGTTTAAAAAGAAGAAATCAGTAACCAGAAAAACTTAGAAAAATGTTTAAAAAGAAGAAGTGAGTAACCAGAAAAACTTAGAAAAATGTTTAAAAAGAAGAAATCAGTAACCAGAAAAACGGCGAAAAATGTTTAAAAAGAAGAAGTGAGTAACCAGAAAAACTTAGAAAAATGTTTAAAAAGAAGAAATCAGTAACCAGAAAAACTTAGAAAAATGTTTAAAAAGAAGAAATCAGTAACCAGAAAAACTGCGAAAAATGTTTAAAAAGAAGAAATCAGTAACCAGGAAAACTTAGAAAAATGTTTAAAAAGAAGAAATCAGTAACCAGAAAAACTGCGAAAAATGTTTAAAAAGAAGAAATGAGTAACCAGGAAAACTTAGAAAAATGTTTAAAAAGAAGAAGTGAGTAACCAGAAAAACTTAGAAAAATGTTTAAAAAGAAGAAATCAGTAACCAGACAAACTTAGAAAAATGTTTAAAAAGAAGAAATCATTAACCAGACAAACTGCGAAAAATGTTTAAAAAGAAGAAATCAGTAACCAGAAAAACTTAGAAAAATGTTTAAAAAGAAGAAATCAGTAACCAGAAAAACTTAGAAAAATGTTTAAAAAGAAGAAATCAGTAACCAGGAAAACTTAGAAAAATGTTTAAAAAGAAGAAGTGAGTAACCAGAAAAACTTAGAAAAATGTTTAAAAAGAAGAAATCAGTAACCAGAAAAACGGCGAAAAATGTTTAAAAAGAAGAAATCAGTAACCAGACAAACTGCGAAAAATGTTTAAAAAGAAGAAGTCAGTAACCAGAAAAACTTAGAAAAATGTTTAAAAAGAAGAAATGAGTAACCAGAAAAACTTAGAAAAATGTTTAAAAAGAAGAAATCAGTAACCAGAAAAACTTAGAAAAATGTTTAAAAAGAAGAAGTGAGTAACCAGGAAAACTTAGAAAAATGTTTAAAAAGAAGAAATGAGTAACCAGAAAAACTTAGAAAAATGTTTAAAAAGAAGAAATCAGTAACCAGAAAAACTTAGAAAAATGTTTAAAAAGAAGAAATGAGTAACCAGAAAAACTTAGAAAAATGTTTAAAAAGAAGAAATCAGTAACCAGAAAAACGGCGAAAAATGTTTAAAAAGAAGAAATCAGTAACCAGAAAAACTTAGAAAAATGTTTAAAAAGAAGAAGTGAGTAACCAGAAAAACTTAGAAAAATGTTTAAAAAGAAGAAATCAGTAACCAGAAAAACTTAGAAAAATGTTTAAAAAGAAGAAATCAGTAACCAGAAAAACTTAGAAAAATGTTTAAAAAGAAGAAATGAGTAACCAGAAAAACTTAGAAAAATGTTTAAAAAGAAGAAATCAGTAACCAGAAAAACGGCGAAAAATGTTTAAAAAGAAGAAATCAGTAACCAGAAAAACGGCGAAAAATGTTTAAAAAGAAGAAATCAGTAACCAGACAAACTGCGAAAAATGTTTAAAAAGAAGAAATCAGTAACCAGAAAAACTTAGAAAAATGTTTAAAAAGAAGAAATCAGTAACCAGGAAAACTTGGAAAAAAACACTTAGAAAAATTTTCAGCAAAGTGTGAAAAATATTCTAAGTGTCAGCGGAGGAAAATGCTGCAGCATCGGGAAAGATTCGCAAACTTACACCGAACATGTGCTCCGAAGTGCCGGAGGAATTGGGTGAATTGAGCCCGGCAAATGGCCAGCTGTCGTTTTGTGCCTGCAGCCCGAAAACTTTAACTTTGTCTGTCGCGGAAGTCCGGACCGAGAAAAATCCAAACGGTTTTGACCGGACCGAGTTCCAGACCGATGCAGTCAAATTTGGAATTCAGACCCATTCAGTGCCACTTGTAGTTTTTCCGCAGTGAGGTTGGCGGGGTACCCGGAGATATATGGGAACACGATTTTTAGAACAAAATGGCGGCGCGGGACCGTTCTGAAAGGCATCCGAAAAACGGTTCCACGGGCATAGCACTTTAATGACAGGTATGAGTGCATGCCGGAGAGCTCTTGGAAGTCGAATTTTTGACACTTTGTCAATTTTTTGACAGATTTGACAAACTCTTTCTGTCTGTTCTAAGAGTCAGTCAGAGACTTGTGCGGCGGTCTTTTGACACTATTGGAGGGCGGGCAAACCCCACGTTGACTCCGGCCGTCCCTCCACAGGCGCTCGTGTCCAAAATGAAGGCGAGAGACGCGAGTGGCCTGGTTCCCTTGGGTGTTGCCAAGAAGGCTGCGGGCTGACCGTTGCCTGAGCACTCCCTAAAGCCTCTTGTGATGAGAGCAGACCTCGCCTGCCGCACGACCGGCTCTGGGAGTCGTTGGGCCGCTATTTGTGAATAGTCTGGTCCTCCTCTGCCACCCGGACAAGCGCGATGGCTCTGCCGCCCTGCGGTGCTCGTCACCCAGGTTTGGGGAACACGATACTCGTAACAAAAATAAAAGGCGGCTCGGGACCTGCAGGCGAAAGGGGTCCCGTGGTGCTAAGCACGTCGACTTCGGGTCTCGGTGCAAGCCGGAGAGCTCACGGAAGTCTAAAGTTTTCGGCACGTGGTCGAATCTTTTCAAAGGCTTACCCGGCTCTTTCCGTCCATTCTGAGAGTAAGTCAGAGGCCGGTGCGGAGGTCTCTTGACAATCGGAGGGGGTGGTGGCCCTCCGCAGGCGCTCGTGTCGAAAATGAAGGCGAGAGACGCGAGTGGCCTGGTTCCCCTGGGTGTTGCCAGGAAGGCTGCGGGCTGACCCTTGCCTGAGCACTCCCTAAAGCCTCTTGTGATGAGAGCAGACCTCGCGCGCCGCACGACCGGCTCTGGGAGTCGTTGGGCCGCTATCTGTGAATAGTCTGGTCCTCCTCTGCCACCCGGCCAAGTGCGATGGCTCTGCCGCCCTGCGGTGCTCGTCACGCAGGTATGGGGCACACGATGCTCGTAACAGCAAATAAAGGCGGCTCGGGACCTGCAGGCGAAAGGGGTCCCGTGGTGCTTAGCACGTCGACTTCGGGTCTCGGTGCAAGCCGGAGAGCTCACGGAAGTCTAAAGTTTTCGGCACGTGGTCGAATCTTTTGAAA